>NW_020328527.1:0-65000 GCF_001858045.2 Oreochromis niloticus
TCACTTGCTGATGCTATGTGTGTGTGTGCGCGTGTGTGTGTGTGAGCCTGAGTGTGGGTGTGAGTGTTTGAGTGTGTGTGTGTGTGGGTGTGTGTGTGTGTGTGTGTGTGTGTGTGTGTGTGCGAGAGAGAGAGAGAGAAAGACACACACAAAGCCCTTTTTAGGGCAGCATCTCATTCTTGGATAAAAATATAATATATTCAGACTGGTTGACTGGCATAGACCCTGTGTGTGTGTCTCTCTCTGTACATTTGTGTATCCATATTTGATTTTGTGTGTATTTGTTGATTTGTGTATCCATATTTAATTTTGTGTGTATCTGTTGGCTGTTCTTATTTGTATTTCTAAATGTATTTTTATTTTATTTTTTCACAGGTGAACAAAAGTTAGTTTTGAGCAAACTTAACCATGTTCCTTTTTATTCAGCTTGTCATTTTACCTTTCCAATATTTTCACTTAAGTTATTACTATTCTGCTCAATCATAGTATCTGTTCTAAATCATTGTTATTGAGCTATATTGTAGGATTTCTGCTAAATCATAGTATTTCTACTATATTATATTTTTCTTTCTAAATATATCATTTCTGCTATAGAGTAGTATTTCTGTAATATTTAAGAATGTTTGGCTAAATATATTCTTTCTGTTATCTTATACTATTTCTCCAAAATTCTTGTATTTTTGGGAAGTTATCGTGTTTCTGGTAAGTTACAATATTTCTGCTAATTTACAATATGTTACAATATCTATGCTATTGTATTTCTGCCAAGTATTATGTTTCCTCTAAGATATTGCAGTTCTCCTAAGTTACTACATTTTAGCAACGTTCCTTTGCTTCTGCAAAGTTTTTACAATTTCTGCAACTTTTCAGCTTTTTCAGCTAGTTTCAGCTGACAGCTTCAGCGTTCCAGCATCCACACTGCATTTTCGCAGGAAATGCAAATTTTTCTAGTTATTATTATTCTTCAGTTTCCGCCTGAAATTTTGCAGCGAATCTCGCCCCGCAGTTTTGAGAAAAGCTTCATATATGTTACCTCATTTTGTGCGGCTGGATCTGGAATGGTGTGCTATGACTTTTGGTGTTTATGACTATTATAGTTTTTTAAATATTAATATTTTAGTGAAAATTTTCCCGCGCTTCTCTGCCGAACAGTTTTGACAATAGGGTTACATATATTAGATCATTTTGTGCGGCTGGAGCTGCACTAGTATGGTATACACTTTTGGTGTTCATGACTTTTATACTTTTTGAAATATTTTGATTTTAGTGCAAATTTAGGCCAATTTCCATAGAAACAGACTTTATTTGTGGTGGGTTGGCTCTCTCTAGTGGTATACCGGGAGTAGTACGGCCGAAAATCTGTATGCTTGTTTTTAAACTCAATATCCCATAATCCATAGCACGCCTCTGCCGAGTTAAACAATGGCGGACACCTCTTCGTTTTAAATGTCTTTTATTAGTGTTTCTAGGTCACAAAATAAACTTTTAAGATATTTTCAGGCGAGAATGTAGGTGTGTAAACTTCACATATCTGCTCGTATTGTCAAAACATCCCATAATAACAACAGTGTTCTGACGATGTTGCTGCTAGCCGGCTAACTAGCTAGCGCCGCTAGCTAGCGCCGCTAGCGACCCTTCGAGCACCCGGGCTTGCCTTCAGTGAGACTGCTGACCATCACCCGATCGCTCGGCAAGGGTCTGTGTCTTAGCTGGACTTATTTTTCGTTTATATGGGCCGATGATGCTGGTCGATGTGGAAAAAATAACTGAGTTGTTTGGTGGTGGAGCTACAACAGAGGGCAGCTATCCACCGGTGTGTGACAGAAAGGACATGCCGCGAACGAGACATAAAAGGCGGTGACGCTACCGCCGATCGACCGGTGTTTGCTAACGCGGAGGTCAATCGTGGATCAGGGAAAGCGAAGGCAGGAGCGTGAGGTGAACTGAATTTCAGGTAAGAAGTTATGACCTGCACTGTATTTGGGTCAGATATAAACCGAGTTTAGGTGTAGTTTATTTAGCAGCAGTTCTCTTACGTGTTGCTGATAGCCGGCTAGCTAGCTAGCGCCGCTAGCATAGTTAGCTAGCGCCGCTAGCGACCCTTCGTGAAAAAGCACCCAGGCTTGGCTTATATTGAGGCGGGTGAAACTCGTGTCAGCACCCGGTCGCTCGCCGACAGTATGTGTTTTAGCTGGACTTATTTTTCGTTTATATGGGCCGATGATGCTGGAAACCGAAGGCAGGAGCGTGAGGTGAACTGAATTTCAGGTAAGAAGTTATGAACTGCACTCTATTTGGGTCAGATATAAACCGAGTTTAGGTGTAATTTATTTTCGTTGACCTTTTACAATCGTACTGCCACGGGAGTTTATATACAGCTGTGTGCGCACTAAGTTACTGACGTTGGACTTTATTTTATTCATTAGGGTTAGTTCATAGAGTTGCCGTGCCGTACAAACGGAATCGTCCCACATTCAGAGAAAACATTATGATTTATTCTGTCGTTACGAAGCCTCCCCTGTCATTCTCTTGCGTGTTGAAACGTCAATCATGAAACTGATCAATGATCGGCTGTTCGCTCTTATTTATCGCGCTAAACAACAGCAGCACGTTTAAGCTTGATCAGCTGTTGTTAGAATTCTTTTGATTTTAATTTCTAGTATCAGCTGATGTTTGCTGGAGCATGAAGATGAAATCAGGAGATGTCCTTACTGAATCATCAGAGCTGAACTGGTGATGGAGAAACAGGTTTACACTTTAGGTGACATGAATGAGTTGAAGGGAAGTTATGAGTTGTTTCTGAGAGACAAAGACCAAGCTCCTTTTTTGTGTAGCTGACAGCTGGTAACTGTGCAGGGGCGGATCTAGCAAAGCTTTTAGGGGGAGGGGGGCAGCTAGGGCATTAACAGAGAAAGGTGGACACAAAGATATACTTTTCTTTCTTACTCTCATATAAAATATTTAGCTTTTATTAAATAGTTATCTGAATCTTACAACCAAAGTTTGTATAATAATACACAAGATTGGCTGTAGACCAATGTTCATAATTCAGAACACTGTGTAAAAATAACAAAAAACAAAAAGTGAATGCATGTGTGAAAAGTGGTCTAAAATGTAATGCTTCAAAGCGTGTTCATGCAAACATTGTCGGGTCTGCCGTGGTACAATGGGACTTCTGCTCATGAACCTGTGTGCACAGCGTCTGCAAATCGGCGCTGTACAAAGTAACTTCATCTTTACACAAAACTGTAAGCTGTCATCTGTGAAACGTGAGCGGTGTTTGTTTTTACCATAGTTCATGGTGGAGGTATGAATGGCAAACTACAGTGATTAGCAGCGGCATAGGCACACATAAAATTTCTTCTGAAATTTTCGCTTTCTAGTTTATATAATAAAATGTCACAACAACAGTTGCTTCAAGGCACTTTATATTGTAAGGTAAAGACCACCACGATAATAAGAGAAACTCCAACAATCATATAACCCCCCTAAGACAACAATGCTTTGCATAAACTACATAAATTAAATATACCGTTAGCATTAGAGAATGCTTAAATCTTGCTAAACATTATACACTTAGCATAAGAGAAACAAAAATGCAACCCAAGTTTTTTTAGTTGAGACCGAATCCATTGTGCTCATTAAGGAAACAATCTTTTTTTTTTGTTGCTACATTAGTGTCTAGATTTTCTCATTTTCTGTTCCTATTCTGAATAAACCACCAGGGTGTTCAAAACCTTCTGCATTTTATCATTTTTCACATATAAGAATTCTCCAGTGACTTTACACTTTTAATCATTTCTTCATTTTGAAAACAATTGATCGGTGTTGTCAGGGCTAGCGAAGCAGACTCAGGCGCAGACCACAAGTTCCTTCAAACCAAAAGTGAATTTATTTACAGTGCCCTCCACAGTGAAATATATATATATATATATATATATATATATATATACACACAACGGTGTCTGGGGAAAAGGGGTCGGGGTTCCAGGGTCCGGGAGTGAAAGGGGCAGGAGTCCAGGGAGGGAAGATTTCCACACAGCTCTCGCGAACACAAACAACTCCTCTTCTTCCCACTACCACTCTTGCTCACGCTTAGTCACAATGCACAGGGAGTGGGTCCGGAGGAAATCTGTACACAGACAGAGAAACAGTTAGTCTCCAGGTGCAGGCGTACTCACGAACACAACTTGCAGAGAACGGGACGACTGACACTGATGGCTCAACGATCCAGCGACGAGTAGAGCAGATCCACCATCTTAAGTAGGACTCGTAATCAGCGGCTGGTGTGCTGATTATCCCCAGGTGCGTGGGCCAGGGGCCGGAGCCCATACTGAGCTCCGCCCCGGCAGGAGAAAGACAGAGTGGGAGAGGACAAGAGAGAAAGAGAGAGCAGAGGCGAGAGAGGAGAATAAACAAAACATAGCGCCTGACATGATGTCAGCTAGCGAGGTGCGGGGACCATGACAGTTCCCCCCCCCAACGGGAGCCTCCCGGCGACCCGCTAGGCTTGTCCGGATGCAGGCGGTGGAACTCCCGGAGCATGAGCCTGTCCAGAACGACCGCTCGCGGGACCCAGGAGCGTTCCTCCACGCCATAGCCTTCCCAGTCCACCAGGTACTGACAGCCACGCCCCCGGCGCCGTGAGTCCATGATGCGAGTGACGGAGTAAGCTGGCAACCCATCCACAAGCCGGGCGGGAGGAGGGGGCCTGGAAGGAGGGCACAGAGGACTGGACCGGACAGGTTTGATTTGTGAAACATGGAAGACATCATTGATCTTCATATTGCGAGGGAGTTTTAACTTCACAGAGACAGGGTTGACCAGGGCAGAGATTTCAAAAGGACCGATGAAGTTGGGCGTAAGTTTTTTGGATTCGGTCCTGACAGGAACAAAGCGGGTAGAGAGCCATACCTTCTGGCCAACAGAGAAGTCGGGTGCTGGGGCCCGGTGCCGGTCTGTGATGCGTTTGTTGTTCTCCTTCGTGCGTAGTAGAGCCGCTTGAGTGGCCCGCCAAACTCGTCGGCACCTGCGCAGATGAGCCTGAACGGAGGGTACAGAGTGCTCACCTTCCACAGCAGGAAAAAGAGGGGGCTGATATCCCAAGGAGGCTTCAAATGGAGACCGGCCGGTGGCAGAGGCAGTCAGGCTGTTATGGGCGTACTTGATCCACGGCAACTCCTCACTCCAGATGGTTTGATTGGTGGAGGCGACGCTGCGCAGGGCGGTCTCCAGTTCCTGGTTGGCCCGCTCGGACTGGCCGTTGCTCTGAGGATGATAGCCCGAGGATAGACTGACCTTTGCTCCCAGGGAGTTGCAGAATTCTTTCCAGACCCGAGAAGTGAATTGAGGCCCTCTGTCAGACACAATGTCTTCTGGGATCCCATGCAGGCGGAAGACGTGAGTGGCGAGCAGGCGTGCGGTTTCTAGAGCTGTGGGAAGCTTAGGCAGAGCAATGAAATGAGCCGCTTTAGAGAAACGGTCGATTATGGTGAGAATGACGGTGTTACCTGCTGAAGGAGGTAGCCCGGTGATGAAATCCAGTGCTATGTGAGACCATGGTCTGGAAGGAGTGGATAACGGATGGAGCTGGCCCGCCGGGGGTTGGTTCGATGGTTTGTTTCGGGCACAGACAGCACAGGCGGTGATGTATTCCCGAGTATCTTGGGCAAGTGAAGGCCACCAGAAGTACCGCTGAAGAAACTTGACGGTGCGATGTATACCTGGATGGCATGAGAACTGGGCTGTGTGAGCCCACTGCAGAACCTGGGATCTGACAGAGCGTGGAACATAGAGTTTGTGGGTGGGTCCCCCTCCCGGATCCGGTTCGGCTTCCTGAGCCGCCCGGATGGCCGCCTCGATCTCCCAGGTGATGGCCCCGATAGTACAGGTTGCCGGCAGGATGGGATCCGGGTCCGCCTTTTCTTCAGCAGCGGAGAACTGACGGGAGAGGGCGTCTGGCTTGTCGTTCCGGGAACCGGGCCTGTAGGTGATTGAGAAGTGGAAACGGGTGAAAAACAGGGCCCACCTGGCCTGTCGAGCGTTGAGACGCTTCGCCGTTTGAAGGTAGGCCAGGTTTTTGTGATCGGTCCAGACCACGAAGGGTTGAGTGGTGCCCTCTAGCCAATGCCGCCATTCTTCCAGGGCGAGCTTAATTGCCAGCAGCTCCCGGTCGCCCACATCGTAGTTTCGTTCTGCAGGGGTGAGACAACGGGGGAAAAAAAAGCACAGGGGTGCATTTTACCCTCCTTCTGTTGTGAAAGGACGGCCCCCACCCCTGAGTCGGATGCGTCGACCTCTACCACGAACTGAAGAGTGGTGTCAGGCTGGACCAGGATGGGCGCTGAGGTAAACCGTTTCTTAAGCTCCTGAAAGGCTGATTGGGCGGCGTCACTCCACTGAAAAGCAAGCTTGGGAGAGGTTAACTGGGTTAATGGTAAGGCAATCCTGCTGAAGTCCCGTATGAATCTCCTGTAGAAATTAGCAAAGCCTAGAAAGCGTTGTAACTGGCGACGGTTGGGGGGCTCGGGCCAGTTCACAACAGCCTTGACTTTCACAGGATCGGGTCGGAGATCTCCACGCTCGATTATGTACCCTAGGAAGGCAACAGTGGGCACATGAAACTCACATTTCTCGCTTTTGACGAACAGCCGGTTCTCCAGAAGGCGTTGCAGTACCAGCCGGACCTGGGTCTCGTGTTCAGCCTGGGACGAGGAGAAGATCAGAATGTCATCTAGGTAGACAAACACAAACCGGTTAATAAAGTCTCTTAGAACATCGTTGACCAGAGCCTGGAATACTGCAGGTGCATTAGTGAGACCGAACGGCATGACCAGATACTCGAAATGTCCGAGGTGGGTATTGAACGCTGTCTTCCATTCATCGCCGTCCCGAATCCGAACCAGGTGGTAGGCATTCCTCAAGTCTAGCTTGCTGAATATGGTGGCGCCCTGGAGAAGTTCGAAAGCAGAGGTGAGCAGAGGCAGTGGGTATTTATTTTTGACCATAATGTTGTTGAGCCCCCGGAAGTCAATACAGGGTCGGAGGGTCTTATCCTTCTTTTCCACAAAGAAGAAACCCGCTGCGACGGGTGAGGAAGAGGCACGGATGATGCCAGCGGCGAGGGATTCAGTTATGTATTTCTCCATAGCCTCCCGTTCCGGCAGTGAGAGGCTATAGAGGCGGCTGGTTGGTAAAGGAGCTCCCGGCAGCAGGTCTATGACGCAGTCGTAGGGCCGATGGGGTGGCAGCGACTGGGCTCGGTCCTTCCGAAACACCTCAGCGAGATCGTGGTAAACGGACGGCACATTAGCTAAGTCAGAAGACCGTGGTGGCTCTGGGCTGGTGACCGATGTGCTAGGAGGTGAGGCAGCCTTAAGGCAGGTCATATGACACTCCTCTCCCCAGCCGGTGATGCCTCCTTTCTGCCAATTAATAGTGGGATTGTGTTGCTGGAGCCAGGGGTGCCCGAGAACTAACGGCGTTTGGGTGGAGTGAAAAACAAAGAAGCTAATCTCCTCCGAATGATTGCCAGACAGTGTGAGGGTGAGCGGTTCAGTGATGTGTGTGATGTCGGGGAGGCGCTGCCCTGACAAAGCCGTGACGCGTAAGGCGTGAGGCAGTGGCTCCACAGTTACACGGAGTTTTTTTGCTAGTTCAGAGTCAATGAAATTTTGTTCTGCTCCCGAATCGACGAGCACAGAAAGTGAATGACACTCGGAGTGGACCAGAAGTTTAGCTGGCAGGGCTAAACGTGGAGGAGATTTATCCTGATTTAACCCGCCCACCAGTACTCCTACCATTACTGGTGGGCGCGGCCTTTTGCTCGCAACGGGCAGGAGGCGATCATGTGTCCCTGGTTACCGCAATACAGGCACTCACCGGCCGTGATGCGTCGCTGGCGTTCCGCAGCAGTAAGGTGGGAGCTGCCAATTTGCATGGGTTGTACCTCACCCCACCGTCGGCGCCCTCTGGTGTCCGGGAGGACCGGTAATCGGCCGAGGCCTCCGCCCCTCGTTGCCCCGCGGCCTCCTAGGAACTGGAACTCCAAGTGCTTGTCGGCGAGCCCGTAGCCGCTCATCCACCTTAATGCACAAAGCCATTAGTTCATCAAAAGCAGTGGGAAGGTCCCGCATAATCAATTCATCTTTCAGATCCTCACGAATATTATTTAACAGTGTGGTCCTGAGCGCATCCGGTCCCCAGCTGGTTTCTTCTGCCAAAATCCAAAAGTCGATTGAATAGTCTGCCATACTCCGCTTACCTTGCTTGAAGTTAAGGAGGCGGAGTGCCGCAACCTCGGCTCCAGAGCCTCTGTTAAACACAGTCTTAAATTTAGCCACAAACACCTCAAAAGAAATCCCAGGGTCGGAATTTAATACCACCTGGGCCCATTTCAAAGCACGATCTCTTAGCATCTGCACAAAGAAAGCAATCTTCGCCCCGTCATTGTTATGAAAGCGCCGCTGTTCGCGGAAAATCAATGAGCATTGGGCCAGAAAACCAGAGCACTTTTCCGACTCACCCGTAAAAGGTTCAGGCGAAGGCAGAGGACCGTCAGAGGATGGAGTGGCTGCCGATGGGGGCTAGCCGCGGCCGCTGCGAGTGTTTCCTGCGGGGCAGGGTGAGCTGGCTGGGGATTTCCCGGCTGCACGCCCCCTGGTGTGGTCAAACGGGAAACAGCTTGGGTTAGTGCAGCAATCTCACCTCACAGCTGGTGTAACATTTGTTCGTGTCGGGTCAGCGCCGCTTCTTGGGCAGCCAGTGCCTGTCCGACGGTATTATGGTCTGCTGAGTCCATGTTGTGGCTGGATCGTTCTGTCAGGGCTAGCGAAGCAGACTCAGGCGCAGACCACAAGTTCCTTCAAACCAAAAGTGAATTTATTTACAGTGCCCTCCACAGTGAAATATATATACACAACGGTGTCTGGGGAAAAGGGGTCGGGGTCCCCAGGTCCGGGAGTGAAAGGGGCAGGAGTCCAGGGAGGGAAGATTTCCACACAGCTCTCGCGAACACAAACAACTCCTCTTCTTCCCACTACCACTCTTGCTCACGCTTAGTCACAATGCACAGGGAGCGGGTCCGGAGGAAATCTGTACACAGACAGAGAAACAGTTAGTCTCCAGGTGCAGGCATACTCACGAACACAACTTGCAGAGAACGGGACGACTGACGCTGATGGCTCAACGATCCAGCGACGAGTAGAGCAGATCCACCATCTTAAGTAGGACTCGTAATCAGCGGCTGGTGTGCTGATTATCCCCAGGTGCGTGGGCCAGGGGCGGGAGCCCATACTGAGCTCCGCCCCGGCAGGAGAAAGAGAGAGTGGGAGAGGACGAGAGAGAAAGAGAGAGCAGAGGCGAGAGAGGAGAATAAACAAAACATAGCGCCTGACATGATGTCAGCTGGCGAGGTGCGGGGACCATGACAAGTGTGACCAGGTTGTAGCATTGCTTTCAGTATGAAGAGGCTGGATGGTATGCAGATACCTGCAGTGTTTGGTTCTGTAAGAACAATGAAAAGTAAAGTAGTGAGAATGAACTGCATAGCTTTCAGAAAGGACTGAACTATGAGTTTTAACTATGAGGTATAAACAGACAAAACAGTAAAACATTGGGGCAGTAATGTAGAACAGTATGTCTCTATAGAAGATTATAAACAATATACCGAAGCACTGTCCTATAAATTAATACAGTGTATAAATGTTAACTGAAAGATTTGTTAGGTTATAATTTATTAAATATGTACAAAAATCTGTGTTTCATATGCAAGTTTGGTACCTCTACCCCAGAGGCCTGGAAGACTGAGGGACTGATTTAATTTTAAAAACATCAGTGAAAACATTACGGAGAAGCTTCATGGAATATTACATTCAAATGTACTTTAATCATGAAAAACAAGGACTTTTCAAACTGAAATGAAGGTTAGCTTAATGTTAAGTAATACATCCCATTTTCTCTTTTCACACTGATTAAACCAAGTTGGCACGTTTCCATAAACACTTAACATTTGGGTGTAGCACTGCCTTTAACTTTTATCAGTCATCATAAATCATCATAACATTTAGATTTTGTTCCAAAAAAGGCATTTTGTATAGTAGTTTAAAAATATGAACAGCTCCCTCATTTAATGTGATTAAACAATGAATTACACAATGCGCTTGTTAAGATATTTACCAGTGAAAGAGAGAGAGAGGAATTGGTAAATTCTTAAAGTTACAGATTTAGGGGCCTTCACCCAGGACTTGGTCAACAATTGAACGACTCTATAAAATATCTACATATATATATTGTCAGGAGTTTTCCTGTATTGCAACTCAGGTCGGAATAAAAACACTCAGACAGGTTTAACGTGTACACGGGTGAGACTCAGGGAGACTCGCACCATGCAATAGTTGTCAGCCTTTTTTATTCATAGCATTCTCAGAGACGTACAGGAAGAGATTAAATAGAACTGCAGGCTTCCTGTGTAACTTCCCCATTTAGGAGTCTGCAGAGAGTGTGACTTCCCCATTTAAGCTGAAAGAGCAAACACATTTAGATAATGAAACGTACTTTTAAGCATAACATAATAAAAATCCCAAAATCCTAAAAAATCTCTTAACATATATATATATCTATAAAAGAGTCTTTGGATGCACTAGTGAAGCTCTGAGGTGTGCTGGATTTGTCAATAGAAACAAGTCATCTGACTGGCAGAGACAGGGGTCTTAAAGTGCGGCTCCGCGTGGTTTGGGCAAATAAATTAGAAGTATTTAGCTGAAGTGTATTTTATTTATGTTAGTTCGTTTTAACTCGTAGTTCTAAATTGGAAGATTATTGTGATATTGAAATATAAAAATAAAATTATATTCTATTATTTTTTCATCGCTCAAAATAAGAGTCACACTCGCGGAAGCCGGTATACCCGCCGAAACGCCGTGCATTTCTCGAGACTTTCAACCCCAGGTAGGCCAATTATGGATCTTTGGATCCACATTATGTCAGCAGTCTGTAGATTTTCAGCTCACAGCCCGACACACACCACCAACAACACAACAGCACAGATAGCGCAGACGTAAAGGCAGCGAGGCGTGATTGCAGGTGTCGCTCAGGTGCGTCCGCCTCCCCTGCAGCGGCGCTGCAGACCACGCCCCACTGCACGCATTAGCCAGGTAAAATACATATTTAGGCAGAATTTTGCAAATATCTAGTTTTCATTTTTCAGCAGCATAGTGCTTTTTTCCAATTATTTTTTAAGAGTCAGGTCAAGGCTCCAACAGCCCAAAGGCGATATAAGGGTGGCAGCTCACAACAGTTTTTGTTTGCTATATGGATCATTTTAGTTCAGGTTGGTGTCTTTCCTTTTGTTATATTTCTTTAAGAGTTCAAAATGTGTTGATTACATAAATATAATTTAATTTTCTCTGTAGCACTTCATGGATTTCATAAGCAGCACACCTTAGTTGTTCACACAAAGCATAAAGATAAAAAACAATATATACAGTGTTATCTTCATTTTAGATGTCAAAAAGTATTTGCGGCTCCCAGTGTTTTCTTTTGCGTGGAAACCGGGTCCAAGTGGCTCTTTGGGTGTAAAAGGTTGCTGACCCCTGGGCAGAGAGAATGTCGAGACCTCAGGAGGACATTTCATCCTCAAAATTTAATCTTATTCAGCTCGTTTTAGAACTGAAAAAGCTTCTCGGATGAGAGGTAAAATGTCTTCATGAAAAAAGTCCACTCGCTTTCTTTCCAAGCTCTTTGGAACAGACAGCTTATTGTAAGTATCTTCTAAACAGCTTTGCACTGATAAATGTTTCTGTAGATTAATGTAGAAATACATTAAAGCATCATAGTCAAGGGAACAGAGGAAAGAGGCACATAAACTCTGACTATTTTGCACCATTAAATAGGGAACAAGATCATGGAGTGAGGGCACTCTGACAATAACCTAGCATTACATTTTCAGCTTACATCTGGTTGCAAAGCACAGCTGACTTCATGATGCTAATATATATTCATATAGTGACAATAGCTTTATTTTACAGTATAAAACAATAAAATTATCACTGTTTAAAACAATATTAACATTGTATTGAGCACAATAAAGTATAGGATGAAGAGAAGTCAGTGTAATAACTCCATATGAGGCTGTCAGTAAGCCAATATGCCTACTAGACATATTCATATACATGAATGCATTTAAGGACTTACATGAATAAAGAATCAACCATACAGTGAAACACTGATCTTCTTTAAAAATGTGTAATTTTAAACAGGATAAAATGATTACATTGAAAATGAAAAATAACAGCTGCTGGTTGTGAAGCAGAGGCTCCTCTGGTGGGTTTTTTGGAGGTGAGGAGGACCTCAGGAAGAAGCTGATCCTTCTAAACAGCCACTTGAGCTTCTGGTTGATTTTGTTATGTTTTGTTGTTCTGATTGTGCAAATTAAGAGAAATGACTTTAGGTTTGACAAGGAGTTACATTCAAGTTTCTTTTGAACTTGAATGTAATTCAAAATATATACTGACAATTCACAAAACAGTTATATTATTGAAAGTGTTAATACTTTAAATGCTTAAAGAGATTTCTGTGATAGTAGTATTTACTGTTTACTGTAAATACTACTATCTATCACTCATTTGCTTTCACTTTACTGTTGTAAATACTACTATCTGTTTAAGAATGCCTCATTACAGAAATGATACCTCCTAGATTTTTGGTCCTTTTTAATAAATCTGTTTTATTTGGCCATCACATCTCACATTGTTCCAGGTCTTGAAGAAGTTTGCTCTGGGATCCACTGCTGCACAGCCCTCATTGCTGATATTATTCGACTCCTTTCACTCATTTGCTTTGAGTTAGTCCACATTATTCTCCTTTTATTACTATTTTCATTTCTTATTCTGGAGGAGAATGCAATGTTAGTAAACGACCATTTCCTACAAATACACCTCACCGTTGACTTATAAAAGTTTCACATGTGTTACCCTTCAGTGACAAATGTTCCATCCCACCATTTCCAAGTCCCTTAATAATCTCTGCAACTCTTATAGACTCTATAGGCCAACAATGCCACGGTGATAATGAAGAATCAAGAAGAGCTAGGTAGAATAAATCCACATCTAACTTCTAACAGTAACATCTAACAGTATGAATTCACTTCCAGGGAAAAACTAAATGAAGATTAATGGACTTCTTGCCCATGGCCGTCCCTTTTATTTGTAAAAAGAAGTTTGCCCCTGCATATGCCAACATACTCATGGCTGAATGGGAAACTGTGGCTCATTCAAAATGTGTCAAAAATCCATTACACTATTACAGGTTTCTTGATGATATCTGGGGGGTGTGGCAACATTCTCAACATGTTTCTGAGTACTCTGAATAACCATAATGTTTCAATCAAACTCAAATCTACAATTAACAAAACCACAATTGACCTTTTGGAAACAACCACCTTCAAAGGCCGAAATTTCTCACAAACCCATAAATTGGACATTAAAGTATTCTTTAAATCCACGGACACACATGCTCTGTTGTTTAAAACGAGCTTTCATCCAAAGCGCACGTTTGCTGGTCTAATTAAGTCCCAATTATTACGATTCCATAGAATCTGCACCCAGCAAACTGACTTCAGAGCAGCCACTGAAATTCTATTTTCAGCTCTTGCCACTAGAGGGTACTGTCACTCTTTTCTAAGAAAATGCCTTAAATCATCCTACAGACTAAACCCATTGATTTATCTGCTATTCTGCCGGTGGTGGTCACATATGCCCCATCAACATGCAAATTGGTCAGAGTGATTAAGAACCATTTTTAAAATCTTGTCCAGGAAACCCAAATGCTGGAGGGATTGTAAGGTAATTGCTGCCTTTAGAAAGTTTCACCTCTCTCTGAGCCCGAACTGAGAGACTTCTTCAGTTTGGAGACTGAAGAAGTCACTTGGATGAGTGACGAAACGTTTCTCCCACAAAACGCTACGTCCAGATGAACAGATTCAACTTTTGGAGATTTACTTTCCTGGATGATTGAGAATGCATCAAGAAGATCATGAAAACACACATTTGTTCTGTAGCTGAAAATCAATCACAGGACTGCAGATTTATTGTGTATGATCAAATGTATGCAGATGCAAGTGCTTTACTTGTTTTTAGAACAAAGCAGACTGTGGATTTTCAAGGGCTTTATGTGGGTTTTTCTGCTTATAAAGCCTCCCAACCGATTTTGGATTAGTGCTTACTACTTTCCACAGAACATTGCAACTTTTTAAATTAATTCCCAAGCTTTCAAAGCTTGGTAAAGTCTTTTGTGATTCTGTACTGATGGTCCTTCAGGTGGGGACCATTTAAAAATCTTTCCTTGCCGTTCCATCCTCTCCAGGACTTTTGTCATTTTTCTCTATAAATGTTCAACAGTTAAGACTCAAATTTTATTCCTTGAAGTGTTTAAGGACCTTGGCAGCAACTGCAGAGACTGAATTGTGTTTTATTCAGTTTTTTCCTCTGTGTTTTTGAAAAGCTGCTCTTACAATCACCAAATGAAGCAAAGACAAAGATATTTTTCTCTCTTTACAAGAAGTGACTCAACCACTGACTAAGACTGATTAAGACGACTTTAAATGTTTCTTTTTTTCTGAAACCTAATTTGAAGTATTCTTGATGAACGCATACGCACAGAAAACTACACCCAAAAACTTTTCAACAATGTGTGTGTGTGTGCGTACGTATTTCAAGCTAATTTGTTGGTAACCTTCTCACCAACCGCCTCCACTCAAAGTCATTTTCGTAAGACTACTTGTCTTAGAGCTTTTTATTATTTAGTTATTTGAAGAAGTTTTCACAGTACAAACCATGATTCAGCAACTTTTAGAATCACCTCTAGCAGCAATAAGTTGAAGTAAACATTTTCTGTACTTTTTTTAAATTTTTTTTATTTGAGGTTCATTTTAAAATTACACTTGATGCCCCCAGGTTCTATTCATCAATTGTACTATAATATATTTACTCCAAACATCTTATATTAGGAGCATATTCTTTTAATTAATACTAGAAAGTCATCAGGTTCCAATATATATTTTGCAGAAAATGCATAAACTAAATGCATAGTGCTAAATGTCAGGTTTTGTTATTAAAATTAACAATAGAATGCACATTTTTGTATATTATGATTATTAGGGTTGGGTACATGTAGACATAAATATATACATACACTACAATCATCATAGTACGATTATATAAAGAAATTATATAGCAAAATGTTAAAAGTGTAGCTACACAGTAAATACATAAAACATGATACTTTTAAAAGTGATTATTGTAGCTGATCAAAACCTGTTATATTGCCTAGGTACAGTATATATTACACCTATCTAAATGCTACCTCATTAAAAAAGCATTTGCATTTCAACATCAGAGATGGTCACACTTGCATGATCCTTTAATCAAGTGCATTTGATTGGACTGCTATTAACATCATCATTTCTATGGAAGCGGTAAGGCTGCACTCAATGTTTCACAGCACTTCATGGAGTCCTTTGAAAACTTTCTTTTTCACATGACTGAGTATCCTGCCTAGTGCAATTCAGAAGAAAAGGCCAAGAGAAGCTCAGATATCTACCTGAAGATATTCCTGAAATTCCTCCCTCTTCGATGTCAGAAATTCGTAATTCTTGGGACCAATTATTCTCTTTGAGGGCAGCTGCGCATTGGGAAATGAGCCTGCAGGTGGTGTAAGATTTCACAAAGACGAGTGTTAAAAATATGTATCTCTCGTTAACTGGAACATAACAGCCGTGCAGTTTCCAAGTTCCCAAATAATGCAACAGGGCCATTAAATGTTCTTCGCTTCTAAAATATAAGTTTACTTGGAAGTAGTAATCTGGGATTTTTCTGTGGAGTCGACGATGTCATTTTCATGGGAAAATTCCTTCCTGATGGCCTTGAATGAAAAACAGAGCGGTGCACAGGTGCTCTAAATTAGCATTATGAAGAAAACCTACCATGAAACTCGGTGAGCTTTGACTCGAGGACACAGAACTCCAGATATGTCCTGTACACAGACCAGTGCTCAGTCTCATGTCTGACTGCAGAGAGTAAAACAACAAGGTTTAATTAATGACCCCAAACCAAAACAGCTAGTCACACTAGTTACTGGTTACCTAATAGTATTACAGATTATTTACAAGTATGTTTTAATGAGATATGTTGGTTGAGATTGTGTGCTTTTATGGGGGTTTTCTGATAAGAAAATTATCCTTAGATCCTTTTTTCAATCAGAGTTCAATTCTATTAAAAGACACGGATGACTCTAAAAACGTCCCAGCTGAAATGGTGAGTGACTTCACTCAGATGACACTAAGTGACACTGAAGGAAAAGGTCCGCACAGCCTCACCTGCCTTCCGGTCATTGCGCTCTACATCAATACAAAACACTGGAATGCGCTCCCTCTTTACGTCGTCATCGTAGAAATCAATGTACGGGATTGTGATGTTCCAGGCTGAGAGGTTTCGCGGGGTGCTCGGGGTGGAGGCCGCCTCCATAGGGGGGTCATCTTCCAGCACCATCATGGCTTCCTCCACCTTGAATAGAAGGAAGTGAGAGTGGTTGAGGTCAAGGCTTTGCGGAGTACACGATAGATGAACAACACGACCACTTTTATGCTGCAAAACACACAAAGTTAGAGGTCTGACTTTAATTTCTTGGAGTTCTTTTGTTCTTTGTGTATGGGTTCTTTTTACCTTAATCATATAATCTACTCCTATCAAAATTACTATTAAATTGAACAGCAAATGTGAAGATCAGGGACAACAAAAAAAAGGTGACTGAGACCTGACCACAAGTAAGGGAAGTGCAATGTATACACAGGATATCCCTTTACAATAAATGCGGAACAAGGAATAAACAGAGTAAAGACAGTAAAGTGCTGTAACAGACTGTGTTTGAAGTCACAGCAATATAAATTTACAAAAGCTCTTAAACTAGCGGATTTTCATTCATCTGACACTTTTAAAAAAAAAATTTCTTTCATTTAAGGTGGATATTTAGTCATTTTCGCAGGTCGTCTTTGTGGTTTCACAGGGAAACTCTTGCTCTTTAAAATCAACACTATCTACTGTAAAACAGGCAAATTCATGGACTCCACCTCAGAAAACGCCAGAACCCAAACATTGGATTTAAATATTGGAAAAATAGACAGATATTTTATTATGCCTGAAGAAATCGGCAAAAACAAGCTTTGTCAAACTCGGCAGAGTTGGCAAATTGCACTGAAAACCTTGAAGATTTGCCCATAAGGTAGAATTAATAGACTACGTAGCTTTGTTTTCTTTACTCACCAACGCCACCATGTGGGAATTACTTCAGGAGACCCTCAATATGACTTGAAGACTCTGTTTGCAGTTACTTCTAATAAATTTGACACGCTGCTTTAAATTTGACATGCAGTTTAACCCTAAAAAGCAACTATCACCACGTGAGCATTATTTTATACACTATCATCATCTTATAATGAATGTTTAGGCCATTTTTAGATGTGCCTTACCATATCATCCTCCCCCTCTACCAGCCCATAGGATGGCAGCATGGCTCCTTCCATCGTTGTGCTCTTGAACACTCCTTTGATCTTACTGCCAATGCGGCTAATCCCAAAGGACTCGCCCCTCTTAGACGTACTCCTGCAGTTCAAACAAGGAGGCTATTAAACACGGAGCAAAGGAGGAGATGTGCTTGGCTTCAGCAAAGCACATGCAGCTTCAGAGAGGTGACAGAGCAGGGACTATAGGGAAGAAGAAGCAGCTTACTGTATCATGGGAGGTGAAAGCTAATCTAGCCAAACCAATGACAACATTTAACTTCACAGTCATCTTACAATAAAATGCCTGGGTTGCTGGTAAAGCGCTACAGAGCCACAAAAAACACACACACACAACAAAGCACTGAGCAGTGACGAACAGATGTGTAGCTTGGAGGGGATATTTTCAGGGTGTAAAAAACGCTAATGATGATCAGTTACCCGACAACCGATAAAAAGCACACAACATCACAGGTGCTCTGTGTGAGTGCCGGTTTGCTCACGTAAAATAAAAATCACCACATGACGCACAGAGATATGCCTACTACACAAGAAACCGAGCACAGAAAAAGTGGCTGCAGTGTCGAAAACGAGACTGGAGGAAACAAAACGACAAATTAAAACAGGATCCCGTGCACAGACCCCACCATGCAGGCGTCCGGCTGGGACTGGGGTCACATGGGTGTGAAACTGGATAGCATGACATCACACTGAGCGACCTGTGACAGACAGATGGACCCTGACTTACTTGGGTGATGAGTGGCGGTGGATAGCGAGCCATACGGGAAGTTTGTGAACGTGGACTGGGCATGGAGGGAGTTAGAAGATGCAGGTGAAGAGCTGCCAGAGGCGGTGAACAGTGAGGACGGGGACTCGGGGCTCCAGTCCCAGGAGCTATAAGCAGAACAGGGTCACATCCCCACGGCCAAGAGGAGGGAGCGGATCGTGGATCATACCAGGGCAGGCAGTATGGTGGTCACAGAATCAGAGTGGACATACGGCCACAGACACAGGCACGATGGTGGAAATACACAGATGGGCGTAATGGGCAGACAAACGGGCAGAGGTGGAGAAGGTTTCTTAATCGCAGGTATGGAGGGAGGTTAGCCTCAAAACTGGTCACATGTGATTGTGGGCTGCGAAAGCAATTATATGCTATCCCATCTATCGTTTTGAGTAGCGTAATTTATGCTGCTTTGGAAACTGCCTTTATAACAAGTTTGCTTTCAGGTGAAACAGAAAATGAGTTTTCCTTCATTTTAATTCTCTCATTTTGGATATAATGCTTTTATTAGCTTTATCTGCTTATAGACTTACTGGTGACACATGCTATGATTAGCTCATAAAGGTCATTTTACTCAGTGTTCTCTCTTTTTGCAGCTACAGCACACTCACCAAATAAAACATGTATTTTAGCCCCACAAGGCTGTGTGCTCAGTCCTCTGCTGTTCACACTGCTGACTCATAACTGTGTGGCAACACACAGTTCAAACCACATCATTAAGTTCGCTGATGACACGACCGTGGTGGGTCTCATTAGCAAGAACGACGAGTCAGCGTACAGAGAGGAAGTGCAGAGGCTATCGGACTGGTGTAAAGACAACAACCTGTCTCTGAATGTTGACAAGACAAAAGAGATGGTTGTTGACTTTAGGAGGACACGAGGCGACCACTCACCGCTGAGCATCAACGGCTCCTCTGTGGAGATCGTCGACAGCACCAAGTTCCTGGGCGTCCACCTGGAGAAAGACCTCGGCTGGTCCCTCAACACCAGCTTCCTGCACAAGAAAGCCCAACAGCGTCTCTTCTTTCTGAGAAGACTGAGAAAGGCCCAGCTTCCACCACCGATCCTGACCACCTTCTATAGAGGAACTATTGAGAGCAGAGGTGGGACCAAGTCATTGTTTTGCAAGTCTCAAGTAAGTCCCAAGTCTTTATCCTCAAGTCACAAGTCAAGTCTCAAGTAAAGTCAAGCAAGTCAGAGTCAAGTCGCAAGTCAAGACAGACAACTTTCAAGTCAAGTCCCAAGTCCGAAACTTTGAATTTCAAGTCCTTTCAAGTCTTTTTTTTAACCCTCTGGGGTCCAGGGTATAATTGGCCATTCTTGACTACTTTTGATTTTACTTCTATATTTCACTTTTAAAATATGTTTTTCTTGCCTTGTTTGGTATCATTATTTACAGCACAACCTCAAATATCTGAAATTTGAGTTATTTTTTTCATTTTGGTATACTATATTAGCACAGTTGATCTAAATTCAGACAAAAAATTCAGAATCCGAGTAGAAAAAAGTTATATTTTTTTACATGTTTAAAGAATCATTTTCATAACTTGAAATGCAAATAGAAATTGTACATTTCTAAAAATTATGCACAAGTTTTGCAAACAACAAAGTTATATGGTACTATTTACCTAAAGATGCAGCCAAGGCCTCAGGCGTTTTTTATATAACCATTTAAATCTATTTACAGAACAATCAGGTGTGCTGCATCAAATAAGAAGGCACACAAATTATTTGTGCCAGTCCAAAAAACGTAGTTTGTGTTCAGTATAAGACAGAGGAGAACACCACAGGCCTAAACCCTGCAGGTCTGACAACTGGAGGTGCAACAGTCCAGTTTTCTATGTGGAGACAGCGTTTACACTGGAATCTGCCTTTGACAGCTTTTTTAGATCAAATATGAAATTCAGCAGTCTAACCGACACACAATACAAAACAATAACTACACAACAAACTAACTACAGCCTCCAAACACGCTAAACGTCACTAATGTCTCACATATGAAAACTCTCTCTCTCTCTTTCTTTCGCTCGCCCGCTTTCCGTCGCGGGTGTCACTCCTAAAAACTTCCCCTTCTCCCTAAACAACCAAATGTCACATGTTGCCTTATCATTTTTTTTGATTGGCTGACATGGTAAACTCTAACACCAATAGGGAAGGGGTGTTTTTTCTTTTTCTTTTTTCACTCGCAAGTGGAGAGCGTATGCTAGGCTGTCTGTAGAAAACGCCGTTTTTGTCTAGCATCCCTGTTGAGAATAACCTTTGCAAATAAACAACAGCTAATAATATAAGATCAAAGTATTTTATTTGATGTATTGACATAAATGACAGAAGAAAAAGGCCATGTATAGCAGGACTACTCAATTACACACTAAGGTGGGCCAGATTTTCTAACCAAAAAAAATTCTTTTCCCTGGCTCAGACATGCAAAAGTTAAACACGACCAATTAAACACAGTGATTTTGAATTGTGATGTGATGGTAAAATAAGTATTTGTCAGTCTAAACTGGGTTAAATCTACGGGGTTAATGATGGGGAGGAGACGGAGAGAGACTGAGTACAGCTACAGAACCCACTTTCTGAAACGGACCCTGCTCACCATTCACCGACAATTCTGAGCTAACAAGTTGCATGTTATTCTTGGATGCGCTTGCAGGACCGGATTTAAAATAGCATGACAAACATATCATACCTGTTAAAGCCAAACAGTATCATCTACGTAGCCCGAAGAACATTTGCTAATAAGATGAAGTTAGCTAAGTCAGCTGTCTCATCGTAGCAAAAAAAAAAAAAAAAAAGCACCACCTACCGTTCTTTATGCAACTTCAAATGTCGGACAAAGTTGGAAGTTGTTCCATCTCCGTCTGTGATTCTCTTCTTGCATGTTTTGCATATTGCATTTCGTTTTTTGTTGACTACTTCGTAGTTTATGTACCCAAAAGAAATTACTCTTGGAAGCATTTTTGGCTCGAGCGTTTTTGTTCTTGTTTTTTTCAAATCTGGTTAATTTGATTGGCTGTGCTACAGCCCACGCTCACATACATACGGAGTGTGGTAAGAATGAATGAATGAATAAAGTGAATTAATGGTCCGCACTTTTTATATAATATGTATGTTAAATTTTAGATTTGGGTAAAATATCAAGTCTTTTCAAGTAAACAGGTTCAAGTCCAATTCAAGTCCCAAGTCACTGGTGTAAAAGTCCAAGTCAAGTCACAAGTCTTACAACCTTTTTTCAAGTCAAGTCTAAAGTCATAAAATTAATGACTCGAGTCTGACTCGAGTCCAAGTCATGTGACTCGAGTCTGACTCGAGTCCAAGTCATGTGACTCGAGTCCACACCTCTGATTGAGAGCATCCTGAGCAGCTGTATCACTGCCTGGTTTGGGAACTGTGCCATATCGGACCGCAAGACCCTACAGCGGATAGTGGGAACAGCAGAGAAGATCATCGGAGTCTCTCTCCCCTCTATAGGGCTTTGGAGTTGACGTCACTGGAGGTGGGCCACGCCCCCTTTCCGCCATGACAGTAGGCTAGACGCAGGATACAGCTTCAGCTATGGTTCGTACGTGTTGTGTTATCAGTTGCAACGTTTGATCACACGATCGTGAAGGCAAGAAGCTGGATAATGGGCTCTCTTTTCATCGTTTTCCATCCTGGAGGCAACGTGAGGGATCCCATGTATCCGATATTACTAAACAAAGACGTCAGGCTTGCATTGCAGCGGTGAGACGAGCGGATCGAGTTCTGTGCAATCCCCAGCTTTTTGTTGGTTTGGTCTCTGCATCTTCTTTCCGGTGAGTTCTAAATTAATTCATATCACTATTAAAATGCTTTTAGTGTTATTTTCAATGTGCTGAGGTCATAGATAATGAGATAAAACATGCTAATGTGTGATGCTGCAGAACCACGTCATGTCATCATGTCGACTGAGTAGCTTATGATTTAGCATTATTGCAGGCAAAGCAGTATATGAAATGGATGTAACAAATCCAGACTGGGCACCAACACTGCTCATGGGCCTCTAAAAACATACTAAATTGCTCTCATTGTACACTAATCCGCACATAACTTCCAGATGAATCACACACCTGTCATGTGCACTAATTTTATCTTACAGGCTTTTATTATGCAGCTGCAGAGTCTGAAGGTTCTTATTAATAATAATAAGCATAATTCTTAAACTGGTTTGCTGTGTATGCGCTGACTCCACAGACAAAGGGCTGTATCGCGACCGATTGCGCCCAGACGCCAAGACTTTCTAAACAACTTCCTTGTTACAGTTTTTGATTTGCACGTACAGCCAACCCATCTATATTAGCCTTGGTTCATTACAGACCTTTTATTAAAAGTGGTTTTTGTGTGTTTCAGGTACTGCACTCACAACGACTGAATGAAACTGCACTGTGACCTCGTTGTGTGGACACAGAGAGACCTTCTGTCATACGCATCTTCCCTGATGTGGATTTCTGGGAACCACGTTTAAAGCAAGCACAAGACTTCTTTCTTAAAGTGTGTCTTCCTGAACTTGTTGGGAAATACTTCTCCAAACAACGTGCTGCTCTAAATAGCCTGTAATGTTTCATTTTGTGGTTCAAGATTGATGCCAGCTGTGTGTTGCCATGTAAATAGTTAGCAAGTACATAAAAATGAAATGCAAAGTACATGTGATAAGATCAAGAATAAAAAACAAAAAAAAACGTATACTATTCTTTTCTGTTTTATTGAAACTACTTCACACAAAGTACAATTATTTACAATGAACTACACATGCAACACAACAGCTTTATGAATACTCAACAAGAGCAAGTTTCATTTGGCGCTGGTTTGACAACCACACTGGGGCACATATTCACCAAAACACAGCAAACCTTAACAATCTTATCAAGCAGTGTTGTGTTTATTTCTGCTCTGCCCTGTTCATTGCACACACAATGCTTCGTCTGCCCTTTAGCTTCTGTGATGCTGTCTGTCTGATCACCACTGTCCACATTTACAGGTGGTACCTCAACCTCCACTTGTCCAACACAACTGCTGTCCACAGCTATGACATTGTAATTTTGTTGTTGTTCTTCTGTCAGATCTTCATCGATTACTTCTGCACGGGGCACACCTTCAGACTCTGCAGCTTATGTGCGGATTAGTGTACAATGAGAGCAATTTAGTATGTTTTTAGAGGCCCATGAGCAGTGTTGGTGCCCAGTCTGGATTTGTTACATCCATTTCATATACTGCTTTGCCTGCAATAATGCTAAATCATAAGCTACTCAGTCGACATGATGACATGACGTGGTTCTGCAGCATCACACATTAGCATGTTTTATCTCATTATCTATGACCTCAGCACATTGAAAATAACACTAAAAGCATTTTAATAGTGATATGAATTAATTTAGAACTCACCGGAAAGAAGATGCAGAGACCAAACCAACAAAAAGCTGGGGATTGCACAGAACTCGATCCGCTCGTCTCACCGCTGCAATGCAAGCCTGACGTCTTTGTTTAGTAATATCGGATACATGGGATCCCTCACGTTGCCTCCAGGATGGAAAACGATGAAAAGAGAGCCCATTATCCAGCTTCTTGCCTTCACGATTGTGTGATCAAACGTTGCAACTGATAACACAACACGTACGAACCATAGCTGAAGCTGTATCCTGCGTCTAGCCTACTGTCATGGCGGAAGGGGGCGTGGCCCACCTCCAGTGACATCACGCTCCAAAGCCCTATTAAGGACATCTATACCACACGCTGCATCCGCAAAGCCACCAGCATTGTGGCTGATTGGACACACCCCTGTATATGGCTGAAGTGACAATAAAGCCAACTTGACTTGACTTGACTTGAAATGAGATGAGTGCTAAAAGATTATATATCATTATCGTAGTATCAGCTAGTGCTTATGAAACTGAAGCCCTCTTTGACGGCTCGGCCCCAGGCAGGGCACAGTGATTCCGTTAAAAAAAGAAAGGCAGCACATTCCTTATGGAGCATCATCTTCTCTGAATCCAAGAGCTCAGGGCACAGAATCCTGTCGTTGAACTCCTCTGAGAAGTTCAGAGAGTCAGACATCAATACGTCACAGTGATAGGTTAACTCTGCCACCCATGAGTGGTAATTTTTCCTGATAATTTCAGATGGGGTGATGAAAAGCTGTTGACTGACAGAACTGAGTAATTAAGGTAACAACAACTATTAACAACTACTAACAATTTAGAGAAAAAAATTGAATACTTGCCAACTGCGAGACAGAATTGGAGGACATGGACAGCGCCTTCTTGCTTTTGGAAGTTCATGAAGCAAAAGAGAAGATCTTGCTGTTCTCGAATTTCCTTCAACTCCAGCTTTAGCACCTGATACAAAGGTAGGAAAAAATGGATTAATATACTCTATAAAGCATCGCCTGCTATATCCCTCCTGCTTCTATTAGGCTTACGCTGTCCCATATACCAGCTACATATTGTCACTAGGTTTTTGCTTAATGCCAGATGGCTTTTGTTTCAAAGGTGGCTTGCAGTTGAATTTTTTTAGGTTTTCAATGAATTACTTCACTCTCCCAGATGAAAACAAACACTTACTGAGGGCTTTTTGCTGCGAGTATCAGAGTACTTTTGCAGGAAAGGAACCAGTGTTGAAGTGGGCTCTGTGGCTTCTTCAGGCTGGAGTGAACAAGTTGGGAAAAATTAAATACACATTTCAAATTCACAGAAGATACACTCACCCCTCATTCTCATTCACACATCCATCTTTAGGGTTTCAAGAAAATGGTCTGAAAAAGAGAAAATATCCCATGAGCAGCAGTTCTCTAAGTGAAAATGCCTTGTGGACGTCACAGGTCAGAGGAGAGTGGCCAGACTTCTGGCTGCTTTGAGCAGACAGGATAGGAGGGCAACAGTAACTCAAATAACCACTCATTATAACCAGGGTATCCAAAACAGCATCTCTGAATGCACAACATGTTGAACACAGAAGCAGATGGGCTACAGCAACAGAAGACCACACAAAGATTCACCAAAATTGGACAACAGAAGATATGAAAGACATTATCTGGTCTGATGAGTCTGAATTTCTGCTGTGACACTTAAAGGGAAGGGTCAGAATTTAAGTTAAAGAGCACGAAAGCACGGATGCATCCTGCCTTATACCAATAACTCAGACAGGTGGTGCTGGTGTAATGGTGTGGGGATATTTTCTTGACACACACTGAGTACTGCTGCTGACCATGTCCATCTTTAATAACCCAGCCAACAAATCTGCTTTATGCCACAAAAATTTGAGTTCAGAAAGCAAAAGATCGACCTGACTTGTTACTAGAAAGGTGAACCAAACAGAGTGACTGGTGAGTGTAAATGACAGCCAGTTACAGTCCAGTATATACTTACAGGTGAGTTGTCAATGAATATCAAAATTAAATGATTCGCTGTGTCCTGAAATAAAAAAAAACACACACACAAAAAAGCAGTCAGTAAGTTTCAAACTCAAGTGTAGCGCTGTAAGTAATGTTTTGATTTGTCTTTTATTTGCATTCTCATAATACTGCACATTAGCGCTGGTTAAAGGACTATAAAAGAACTATCCTGTTAGACTGGCAAAAGCATCCAAAGACACGTTTAAAGGAAAAAACAGCTTTGGATTTCTATTCTACACTCACAGGATCAGCCAAGTAGTCCATTGAAGGAAGGAAGACAGAACCAGCCAAAACTTCTCTTATCAGGAGTGTAAGAGATCTGAGAGAATGACGAGATACAGAAGCAGGAAATAACAGAACGAAGCAATAAAGACGTAGTGCTGCATAGTGTCACAAATGACACTATTCTCATGATAGAATCATGCTGTGCATTCATGTTGTGACTTAATTGGGTAAATATATGGTTGCAGTGCATGGGCTTTACTTCCAGAGCAGTCAGTTACCTGCAGTCTGTGGCCTTGGGGGGCAGGATGTAAGGGAACAGTATCTCAGTCAGCTTCCTGAGGTAGAGAAGCTCATCTCTGCGACTGCGAAGAGCCACGTGGAGATCAGGACCATATTCCTCCAGGGCAGCTTGTTGAAGATACTCTATGTTTTTTACTGAAAAGAAACCAAAAAACATTTTTTATGATAAAAGAAATAAAAAACAAACTGCTCTGTGTGATTATATCTGCCATACCCTTCTGCCTTGCTTTGCTAATAATTTCAATGTGCTTCATGGAGACTTTAAGGAGCTTTTATGTGATGAGAGATGCCACATCCACCTAAGAGAGAGAGAGACAAGTTTATTTAAAAATGATGAAGATGAGTTTAAAACATTCAAAGTTTTTATCTTTATAGAGTCTAAGTTTCACCTTCTGGGTCCGACGAACCAGCACAGCTGCAGAGAAACGCAAGGTCACTCTCAGCTCGTCGACAAACGCCTCGTGGTCTGTGATGTCTCTGAAAGGAAAAAGAAATCTGTTCCCTCACTTCACAGGACACAACACAGTTTGAACCTCGGAGGAAGGATACAAGAAACTCTTACCTGTACCAAGGATATACAAAATTTTCCAGAACAAGCTCTAGAATCTAAAATAAAAATGTTTGTTTAATGTTTGTTTAAAAATAATAACGTGTTTAACGAATATGTCTATTACCTCTGAGAGTGAGGTATCCACTTTAGAAGGAATTTTCAGGTCAAGCCATGGCTGATATGTTTCCAGTAACAGAGTCTGTCTATAAATATGATCAAAATTGAAAAAAAAAGAAAGGAATGAAATAGAAAAAATTCAGTCTGACCACTAGATGGCATTGCTAAATCTCCCATGACCTAATAAGTAGGTAACTTATTGTTGTCAACCCAGTAATTAGGTTATATATACACATATATATATATATATATCTATATATATATATATAGATATATATATAGATATATATGTATGTGTATATATATATATATATATATATATATATATATATATATATATATATATATTATATATATATATATATATATATATATATATATATATATATATATATATATATATACACATATATGTATATATATATATATACACATATATGTATATATATATATATATATATATATATACACATATATGTATAGCATACGTAGTAACACAGTGATATGGACTTGGTCACAGATAACCTGTAAACAACGTCAGGCATTAAGCATTTATTATGCTAAATATATAACTGCTGCTGAAATAGATATAAGGTTTCAATGAAACACAAGTCAGCTTCTGTCCAGTCTACGACCATTGCACAACAGCATAACCACGTCACTCACCTGTGCCTTTTGCACTTGATTTTTCCACAAACAGCACAGCTGTGGTCCAGCGGAAACAGCTCCTGCTGGTACGACTACAAGATAAAGTCAATAGCAAAGATTATGAACCGCTGCTGCTTTTGTGCCTTTTTATTCATCATCATCAATGTGTAAGTAAGCAATGGCATGCTTCCAACAAGTGATAGACATTACATATATTTCGCACATAAGTACTGATATCATATTCAGTACTTACTTTTGACAGTTCACTCTTCGGCCGCTCCCTTCTGCCGTCTGCCGTATTTTGCGGCTGCATTATCCACACCCACCGCCGCGCTATGGATTGTGGGATATATGGGACCACAAAGCGTGCACCGTAAGCGACAGGCATATACAGCTAAGGGTTTCCTTCCCAGGAAGGTGAAGCTGCGCACGCTCAGTCGTGCGTGTGCAGTTTTAGATTCTGAAGCACTATTCTGACTCCAAGGCGTCTACGCTGATGACGTAAGAGTGGTTATTAGTTCGGAACCAGCATAGAAATGGGGATCGTGTAGATGGGTCATAAATCACATCTTGTTATAATTACACAAAATGTGTGCTAAACCCCAAACCGTTCCTTTTATACCTGACTTTTAGGACCTCCAAGCCTGTAGTTATGTTCATTATCAGTTAGAGCCCCTCCTCATTCTTTTCTTCTTCTTCTTTGGTGCAACCCAATAAATACAGTGTACCCCTTTGGCCTCTCCCCTTTTCTACAATTCTCCTGGGAGAGGTGGGTGTCATTTCTTTCCAACACTTTAAAACACATATAATTCATATTTAGCCACCCTGATATTTCTGATTGCGATTTTAGTTCAATTATTGTCATTATTAAGCCTGTTTTTTGTTAGATGTTATAAGTGTGTAGGATGTGTGTATCATAAATGTGTTTTAGGCGCCATAAATGCTAGCATGAATATATACTCCTTGCTAGCTTGGAAGTTGTGGTGGGTTGAGCTAACCCTCTTCCCCACTGTTTGTATTTGGTCGTAGGAGCTGGAGCGGGCAAATTATTTACTTGGAGGCCTTTCTTTCTTTTACCTTTCTTATCAGACAGAACGCATATAGTCATGCCGCTTGGAAGAACCACCTTAGTCGGGCTGGCTGTCGGGGCCACGGCGGCCTTGGTTGCCTTCATTTACAGGCTCTGGGACAGCAGGAGGAGGTCCCAGAGCCTTGTACTGGAGACACGGCCAGCGGATGGAGGAGCGCTGCTGGGGACACGCTGGATGCCCAGGGTAGGCTGGCACTGACCTCAGCTGCCCAGGAGAACCATGAGCTACATGGTTGCCCAGGATTCAATTTAACATGAACGTCACTGAATGTTTAGTATCACGTCTTTCTTATAGCGGTGATGGCCAGGCTAGTGTTGTTCCAGAAAGGGACGATGTGTAGGACCTTTGCTTAGATTGTAAGGAGACTGCAGTCAACAGGTTTTCTCAAGGGGCTATAATATATAATTTCATATAGAAAATATAAATTATATATTATAGCCCCTGGCCGTGTATGTATATATATATATATATATATATTTGTAGATATAGATATAGATATATATATAGAGAGATATATATACGTATATATGTTGATATGTTGGATAGATTGTAAGAACTCATTTACAATAGTTTTTGGGCAAACACTTTTGAATATACTGACCAGAGTCTGACTTGAGACTGGCTTTTATTTCCATTTATTCAAATCTAAAACAAAGCATAACACGTTTCCTTTTCATACTGGCATTTTAAAAATAAGATTTACATTGTGGTGGACCACTAGAGGGCTCCACTCACACCCAGTGTTGAGGAAGTGTGTTCTTCTGTTTTGTGGCGCGATATGTCCAGTTGATGTTGGAGACAAATAAAGGAGTGTGAACTGAGAGCTCTGTGTCGTAATGCTTACCTCCACATTGGTGACCCCTGACTCGAGCATGCAACGGGCCGCAGATAACGCAGACTCCGCTTTGGAGGCATCGGCGGCCGCCGGACCTCCGCCTCCTGTTGCAGCTACGTTCACTGTGGCGCTGAAACTGCCGGACTTTTGGCTCCATGACCCCCCGTCATGGTTCGTGCACGTGGAGGCTCAGTTCGCCCTTCGCGGCATCTCGGCTGACGACACGAAGTATCACCATGTGGTGGCCTCACTCGACCCGCTGGCCACCCGCCGCGCGATGCCGCTCCTCCGGGACCCACCCGCCCAAGGGAAATACGCCGCCCTTAAAGAGCTGCTTCTTCGGCGCTATGCCCTCTCCGACACTGAACGAGCCGAAAAGCTCCTCAACCTGTCAGGCTTGGGTGGCGGTACCGCGCTCGAGCTCATGGAGAACATGCTGTCGTTGCTCGGGCCGGATGACGGGGGATTCCTCTTCGCCCACCTCTTCCTCCGCCAGCTACCGGCCGCCGTGAGAGCCGTCCTCGCAAACTCCCCGCTTCTGCCTGCGAAGGATTATCGCTCCCTGGCTGAAGAAGCGGATCGCATTCTCCTGGCTAGCCGCACTTTCAACGTTCACGCCGTGGCTACGGACTCGCCGGCGACGCCTTCCACGCCACCACCTGCCTCCCCCAGAGCATCCGCCCCCTTGCTGACGGCAGGGATTGCTACACGCCGGCACGGCGGCAAGAACATCTGTTTCTACCATCAGCGATTTGGCGACAGAGCGCGTCGCTGCCTGCCGCCTTGCGCTTTCTCGGCCCAGGGAAATGGACCCGCCAGCGCGCCGTAGCAGCCGCGACCGCTGGCAATACAGAGAGGCTGCTCTTCATAGAGGACTCGCGCTCCGGGAGACGTTTTCTCGTGGACTCCGGCTCCCAGAAGAGCCTCCTTCCCCCTACCGCTGCCGACGGACTAGCAGCGAACTGTGGGCCGCAGCTCATGGCAGCTAATGGCTCTCCCATCAAAACGTTTGGGGAAAGGTTGGTGACTGTTTGTTTTCATGGCCGGGATTTCCAGTGGAACTTTGTTGTTGCCGCTAGCTCTGTACCTATTTTAGGTGCTGATTTTCTGTGCGCTCACGGACTGCTTGTCGATGTTGCTAACAGATGTTTAATTGATGCTCTTTCGTTTTCTTCGCTGCCATGTTTTACACGGGCCGCCGAACCCCTAATTCGGGCTAATGTAGTGACCTCCGGGGATGCTTTTCAGCGTTTGCTTTCAGAGTTTCCATCGCTGTCTGTCCCTGATTTCTCTGGCGCGGTAACGAAGCATGGGGTTGAGCATTATATTCCCACGGTCGGGCCCCCGGTGTTCGCGCGCGCGCGCCGCCTCGACCCCGCGAAACTGTCCGTCGCTCGGGAAGAGTTTGCAGCCATGGAGCGCCTTGGCATTGTACAGCGTTCGAACAGTGCATGGGCCTCTCCGCTTCACATGGTGCCCAAATCAGACGGTCGGTGGCGGCCGTGCGGAGATTTCCGCCGTTTAAATAATGCCACGGAGAATGACCGTTACCCCATCCCCCACATTCAGGATTTTTCTGCCAACCTCGCCGGAATGTCGATTTTCTCTAAAATTGACTTGGTGCGGGGGTATCACCAGGTTCCCGTGCGCGCCGAAGACGTCCCTAAGACCGCTGTCATTACCCCCTTCGGCTTGTTCGAGTTTTTGCGCATGCCGTTTGGCCTGAAAGGTGCCGCCCAGACCTTTCAGCGGCTGATGGACTCAGTTTTGCGTGGGCTGCCGTTCGTTTTTGTTTATCTGGACGATATATTGGTGGCCAGCTGCTCAGCGAGCCAGCACGAGTCCCATCTGCGCCAGGTTTTCCAGCGTTTGGCAGCGCACGGCCTGATCATCAACCCTTCCAAGTGCCAGTTTGGGTTGCCTGTTCTGGATTTCCTCGGGCACCGCATTTCCGCTGAAGGTGTGGTTCCGTTGCCCGACAGAGTCCAGGCCGTTTCAGCTTTTCCACGCCCCACGTCGGTTAAAGCGTTGCAGGAGTTCTTGGGGATGATAAATTTTTACAACCGCTTTCTCCCCAGAGCTGCCTTAAAAGGTAAAACAGCCAAAGATCCGGTTGACTGGCTGCCGGAACGCATCCATGCGTTTTCCGCAGCCAAGTCTGCGCTGGCTGACGCCGCCCTGCTGGCACACCCGCTCCCGTCGGCGGAGATCGCGTTGACCACCGACGCGTCCGACGTGGCAGTGGGTGGGGTGTTGGAACAGCGGGTTTCAGGTCTCTGGCAACCGCTCGCCTTTTTCAGTCGTACGCTCCGGGATGCCGAACGCAAGTACAGTGTTTTTGACAGGGAGTTGCTAGCCCTGCACCTCGCGACACGGCATTTTCGTTTTTTCCTCGAGGGTCGCAACTTTACTGCGTACGTTGACCACAAACCTTTGACGTTTGCGATGTCCAAGGTCTCTGACCCATGGAGCGCACGCCAGCAGCGCCAGTTGGCGGCCATTTCGGAGTTTACCACAGACATTCAGCACGTGGCTGGTAAGTCCAATCACGTCGCTGACTGTCTGTCACGTGTGTTGGTTTCTCCAGTGTATGTCGGCGTCGACTACGCTGCCATGGCCGCCGAGCAGCATGCTGACCCGGACATCCTGGCGCTTCAGTCAATGAAAACGGGCCTCGTGCTGGAGGACACCCCGGTGTGGGACGGCGGTCCGCGCCTTCTTTGCGACGTTTCTACCGGCCGCCCCCGCCCGGTGGTTCCCCTTTCGTGGCGTCGTCGTGTTTTTGACTCGGTGCATGCCCTCTCTCATCCCGGCGTCCGGGCCTCGGTCAAGCTGGTCAGCGCCAGGTTCGTTTGGCCGGGCCTTCGCAAGACGGTGAAAGAATGGGCGGCGGTTTGTGTCCCATGCCAACGCTCAAAAATCCACCGGCACACGCAGGCACCCCTCGAACCTTTCCGTATCCCCGGTCGGCGTTTCGATCACGTTCATGTGGACCTGGTTGGTCCCTTGCCGCAGTCACAGGGTTTCACGCACCTTTTGACTGTGGTGGACCGCACAACCAGGTGGCCGGAGGTGGTGCCACTGGCGTCCACGACAGCGGCGACGGTGGCCAGAGCGTTTTTGTCGACGTGGGTTTCCCGTTTCGGTCCCCCTGCTGACATTACCTCGGACAGGGGCCCACAGTTTGTTTCTGAGCTTTGGTCTGCTATGGCTGACGGCTTGGGGGTCAAGGTCCACCGCACCACAGCATACCACCCGCAAGCTAACGGGATGTGCGAAAGGTTTCACCGGTCTCTTAAGGCCGCGCTCCGGGCTTCCTTAACAGGTGGCGACTGGGTCGACCGTCTTCCGTGGGTTTTGCTGGGATTGCGTAGCGCGGATAAAGAAGACCTCGGGGTTTCCCCGGCTGAACTGGTCCTCGGCCAGCCCCTCCGGGTCCCCGGGGAATTCTTGCCTGAGAGCCCTCCCCCATGTTTTGATCCCTCTTTGTTGCCTTTTCGCCCCCCGAAAGGCTCATTTCCTGTTCCTGGTCCCGTGCACCACTGCCTGCCTGACACTTTTGTTCCGAGTTCGTTGGACTCTGCTCGTTTCGTTTTCGTCAGGCACGATGCCCATAGGACTCCGCTGCGTCCCCCATATGACGGGCCGTACAGGGTTCTTAAACCAGGCAACAAACATTTCATTTTGGACTTTGGCGGTCGGCAGGAGGTTGTCTCTGTTTACAGACTTAAGCCTGCACATGTTATGCAAGAGGATCAGGTGGTCCCGGCCCAGGCCCCTCGTCGCGGCCGCCCACCTGCCACCGGGCTGCTGGATTCTGTTTTTTCCCCCAGGAGTGATCCACAATCACCGGAGTCCAAGTCGTCTGCAGCTTTTTCTGACCGCCAGTGCCAGCCTCGCTTCCGGGCTGGGTTGCCCTCTGTCAGTTCCCCACCCCCCCGGTTCAGCCGTTCCGGCCGTTTGCTTAGGCCCCGGGTCCTGGACTAGTTCTGCTGGGTGTTCGGGGGGGGCATGTGTGGTGGACCACTAGAGGGCTCCACTCACACCCAGTGTTGAGGAAGTGTGTTCTTCTGTTTTGTGGCGCGATATGTCCAGTTGATGTTGGAGACAAATAAAGGAGTGTGAACTGAGAGCTCTGTGTCGTAATGCTTACCTCCACAACATCATTGTTATAAACTGATTAATAAGTTAACTGTTCCTGTATATTAAGTTGTAATGCCTTTTGTGCTGACTAAAATCTCCCAGTGGAGGTATTCCAGATAGACCAGGCCACAAGTATCATTGTCACTGCAACCTGGAGGCAGGTTGGAGACATGGGTACAGTACTTATTAAATTGAAACAAGTAACTCCTGTTTCTGTCTCAGAGATGGAGGCCCAGCAGCAGGCTCCGGCAGCAGTGGAGGCTGTGATTCAGGGACTTTCCCCAGAGCAGCAACTGGAGCTCAGAAACCAGCTGGACCAAGTGCTATGCTGCGTGGCATCTCTGCGTTCAGAGGTAGCTGAGCTCAGGGGAAGTCTACAGGACATTGCCTGGCAAATCAATCAGGATGTCAAGTGAGCTGAACTATGGTGAGCTACATAGAATCTGTCCTGCAGTACTGTGCAGAGGTTTTGTGTCACCCCTCAGTTCTTTACTGCTGTGATTAGCTCACACTAAAGTCTAACACTGCTCATTTCATCTCACCTCTGAGTTTGTAATAGGCCCGGTGGCTGCTGATGACTGCTTTCACACTCTCCTGGGGACACACTTTGACACCCGTAGTGAAGATCGTTGACCTCTTTCTACCACGTGGCTCCCTGGCCTCATCCTGTTAGTCACCTTCTGGACCCTCGTCTGTCAGCTGAACAAAAGCTTACATCATAATCAACTCATAGCAAAGTACCTGGCAGCTGTGAGATCCCTCTACAGTTCCCCTTTCCTTGTTTTGCATAAAGCACAAGTTTTTCTATTTTGGAAAATTAATTACATCTTTTTGTCATGAAACCTTCGTTACTCAACTTGGTTCGAGCCCCGGCTTGGACAGTCTTGGTCGTTGTGTCCTTGGGCAAGACACTTCACCCGTTGCCTACTGGTGGTGGTCAGAGGGCCCGGTGGCGCCAGTGTCCGGCAGCCTCGCCTCTGTCAGTGCGCCCCAGGGTGGCTGTGGCTACAACGTAGCTTGCCATCACCAGTGTGTGAATGTGTGTGTGAATGGGTGAATGACTGGATATGTAAAGCGCTTTGGGGTCCTTAGGGACCATAAAGGCGCTATATAAATACAGGCCATTTACCATTTTTCCTTTGCCTTTATGCATCCATCAAACTGCAGATAATGGTATTTCCACGCAATTGACATAACAGCACTCTTTGCATACATTTTGTTCTTATCGTGAAGCCAAAGTATTTTGAAATAAAACACTATAAAAGGATATCTGCATATCTTTATTTTAACATAGTTGTTGTTGCTTTGCATTGCATTGGAGGAGCGTGCATTTTAAATATCACTTTTGTGTAATTGTGGGAAGCAAAGATTGCAATTGAGATTAAAACTGATGCACAAATAATGATTATTATTCTCGCACCGACGGGATCTGGTGAGGTGCCTCTTGTGGGAGCTGCTTTAAATAGGCCGTCCCATCCGGCTCGAAGGACCAAGAAATGTTAAGGGAAAATCCCAAACAGAAGTCTGCCAAGGCAAACAGAAACACAGTGAGACAAAATACTTAATCACATGTACATGGGTGAACGTCTCAAGTGAGAGTCACACAGTGTACCTTTTTATTCGTGCATTTATAGTCACTGGTGCCCACACAACAGGGCGGCGTATTTTCGCTCTTCTCAGAAAAATGACTATACAACAGTATGTGGCTATCTTACTGGAACATTCCGTTCCTCTTTTTATCAAGACATGTTACACAGGCGTGCTCTCCCGCCCAGCAGGCCGTCCAAGGACGAGCTTCCGGCAAGCAATATGAATCACAAACAGCAATGCATTTAATAAAAATCTTTTTACATTTCCCTCCTGTTGTTTGACTTCTTTAATAGTTAAACAATCTGTTTGTTATCTGTGCATGATTTCTTGGCTTGGCATTTTTAATCAGCATGTCATTCACAGATCAATTACAACATCATAGATAAGTCATCTTTAGGAGGGTCATCTTCGTCTTCGTCCATGGGCAGAGTCAAATATGCCTGTACACGGACTGCGATCACCTTGTTTGTCATGGACTGTATGCAGGGAAGAATACATGTGGTAAAACAGCAAAGCAATAACAGTAAAACTCCCACAAAAACGAATCCTTTAATCAAAAGGGACTTCCATGAGCCGCTTATCAACCATGTAAGCCAATCTTCAGTGTTTGTGACATAGTCTTGTTGTTGTGCAGCCCTGAGTTGTCTCAGTGTGCTCAGAGCATCAGTCATATTGGATGAGTGTACATTATCTGGAATGTATGTACAGCATGTGTTGTTAAAGAGGACACATAGTCCTCCCTTTTTCAGCGAGAATCATGTCCAATGCTACTCTGTGTTGCATTACTGCAATGCGTAGAGCGTCAATTTCTTCATTTTGTTCCTTGTTGATCTTACAGGAAGCATTCAAAAACAGTCCAAAACGATAGTCCAGAGTTTCAATTCGTAAAGCATGTTTTCCAACTCCTACCCAGGGAAACAGGGCGTGAGTAACCTTCTGGCCAGTCGTCCAGAGGTTGAACATCTGATCCCCACATGGGGTCATGTGGCTGCACTGCAGAGACATCTCTTCGTCGTCGAGTCCTCGTGGCGTTTCCCGTAGTTATTCTGAAGGTGTGGTCAGAGATGAAGATTGGGGCGCAGATGCCAGTCCATCCTGGGGGCAGTATGAAATAAGCACGTCGTCCACACAGCCAGGCCATTCCTTGCACCCAGTAGGTACCATTAGAGGGGTTGGCTGTGTTCACAGGGGCACCTTCTCCGTTTCCAGCGGTCCGATTACAATTAGTGGTGTTTCCCAGCGGTCTGTTACCGTTGTCTTGTCGGTAGCACATGGAGTGGTTCTTCCCTGGGGTTTGGTCCAAGAACACTGGGAAGTGAATGGATGTGTTCCGGTTCGTCACGTTGAAGTTGATCCAGAAAAGTTGATCACACGTTCCATTGTCAAGTCCAGCGTCTTCAATGGTGATTATCTCGTGTTGGGGTGGTCCCTGAAAGATACTAAGGAAGTTAAGCGAGTAGATGGTAGATGAGCTTGTCTCGTTGATGATGATTTTATTATGCTGATAGCCAACGCCCGAAAAGCTGGCGGCACGTTTGGCTTGTGTTTTGTTCTTTATTGTCCTCGAAAAGTGCGAGGAGTCCTGCTAGGAGCAGGAGGACAGCTGCTAGGACGGCGAGTGTCTTCATGACAGCCAAACACACCTAGATCCTCGGGTGAGTAGACTACTGGCGAGAAGTAGAGGGCGGGATATACCCAATCAGCCCTCTCTTCACCAGGTAGATCACCAGAAGGTAGGGGTGCTGGAGTCTATGAGTCTAGGCTGTCACTCACTTTCTTGCAGTGGCTTTGGTGAATCCAAGATGGTCTCTCTGCTATCTTACAGGCAGTTGGTGTGGTGATGAGCACTTGGTAGGGACCTTCCCAGCGGGGCGAGCTCCAATTCTTTCTATGGAGAACTCGAATCAGGACCCGATCACCTGGCTTCAACCTGCAAGATACTGGAGAAGATTCAGAAGGCAGTTTATTGTTCAAAACAATATCTTTGTTTTCTAGTAGTTTCGACATCCATTCTGCTAGTGTGGTCTCTCTGATTGATTTATCTGAAGGTTCACTTGTGATTGGCAGTGTAAATGGTCTGCCATGAATGATTTCAAAAGGTGTGAGTTTCTGAGAACCCTGTGTTAGTCTCATCCACATTTTTACTAGGCCTATACACTCAGGCCATGGTCTCCCTGTTTCTTCCATACATTTTCTAAGTCTCTGTTTTATTGTGCCGCTAGTTCTTTCCACTAATCCTGTACTTTGCGGGTGATAAGCACAGTGATTTTTGATGCTGAATCCTAGTGCTTCAGAGACTTTGCTGATTACCTTATTGACAAAATGTGTCCCATTATCTGATCTTATCAGAGTGGGGATGCCATATGTTGGAATAAAATGGTTACATAAGCATTTTGCTACTGAAATGGCATCTGCTTTCTTTACTGGGTAGATTTCTGGCCATTTTGAGAATACGTCTATGATCACTAGAGCGTATTTTGAGCCTTGGCATTCATTTAGTTCAATAAAATCCATGTGGATTGTGTGGAAAGGATGAGGTGGTGTGGGAAAATGACCTCTTTTTGGTCTGAGATTCCCTTGTGCATTGTGTTTTGGTTTTTTTTGGCAAATCATACATGTTCTGACAAATTCTTTTGCTGAAGTTTCGAAATTTAGAGTGTAAAAGTGTTTTGGAGATTATATCTACTATCCCTCCTGTTGACACATGGAGAGTAACTCCATGTGTCACTAAGGCTGCTGTTTTGTGTAGAGATTTTGGAAGTATTGGTTTTCCTTCACAAATCATCAAGTCATCTCTTAGTTGCGCTCCGCATTTCAGCCATTTCTTTTGCTCAGCTGTGGGAGCTGCTTTTTGTTCATCCTTTGTCAGTAAAATTGTTTCCCTTTGTAATTTCATAGTCATTCTTCTGATGTGCTGCACACTTGCAAATTGCTAAATGTCGCATCACATGAGGAGTTTCCTCCCATGTAAACAGATGTGTGCCATGATAAAACCTTCTCTACACACTAGAAACAAGAAACTAATTTCAACTGTTGTTACATCTTATTCACTTATTTTATAATACAGTTATTTTTTCAAATCTAATATCAATCAACTAATTTGCACATCAGCTTATAATGCGCTAAATTGACAGGTCAACAGAAATGCACGTTCAAAAGATTATCACAAAAGAGAATTTCCTCCATACAGTAAATTACTGGTGTTGCATCAATCAAGCAGAAAGCATCTCACAATTTATTGTATTACCAACTAAATTTATTGTCTGGTCACTGCTTGGTCATACCAGACTCTCTCTGTGTCTTTATTTTTCCTTCTCTGTTTTCACAAACGTCTCACCTATTGTCCTGCAAGCTGGAGAGTTAAATGTCAGTAGTGGGTAAATTTAGCTGTCATATATTACATTATACCTGTAATCAAAATGAGTGAATCATGATACTGCTGTAGGCCACATCATACTTCTTGTGTAATCAGTATGTAGTTTTAGTTTGCATCACACTTCTTAGTTAAAAGAATTTGAAAATCATTAGATTTATTAGATAGGTTTGTATTATCCTATACTGCTGATTCACTGCTAATTCACTGTGAGTGAGTTACACTGTTTCATGACATTTCATACTGCCGAGTTATGAAGAGAATATTGTATTCAGAGAGTAGGGGCCTCTCTCTTTTTTTTTTTTCTTTGTGATAGTAAAGAGAACAGAGCACATGCCACGGGAGCGTCACCCCCACCCTTGGTGGAAGCAGAAAAACAGGGAGCCAAGGTCATAACTCAGGCTCACAAAGAGTCAGAAAGAATGTGAATACTTAGTTTTGTGGCTGTAGCGCATTCTGTATAGCTTCTTTCTTTGTTTAGTAGCTTTCTGCCTTCACCTGAGGGTGTGCCCTAAGCATGTGACTTCAGGTCTCCATAATTGGAGTTTATTTAAAGATAAATAAGATGATTTCATATATTGCTCGCAGATCATGCACTAGACGGTATGTTGCAGTATTAGCCTGCTTCAACACTTAAGCAAAACATCACTCTTTGTTTTATTATTATTATTATTATTATTATTATTATTATTATTATTATTATCATTATTATAATTATTATTATTATTATCCTGTCTCAAAACAGAAAATGAAATTGTAGTTGTTCTTGGCTGAGAAACACAAAACCTCTCTCTTTTTTCTTTTTTTTTTCAAAACAAGAAACTAAGTTTTAATTTTTCAGCCTTGTCACATAAAACAAAACAGACAACCCAGCTCTCAGCTGGCTCTGGACTTATCATTATCAAGGACGCATGGTGAGAGCTACTTCAGAAGTTACAGTGCTCATCACTCAAGCAACATTTAAAAAAAAAAAGGAACAAAAAACAAAACTCAGCACACTACACAGAGAACAACAACAAGACACAACTGAAGGTGTTGTTCTTGTTTGTTCTCCTTGAATTTTAGAATAAAGTTATTACATCTCCATTAGTAAATCATATGCCTAATCATTATGTGCCACTGTGATCTACAAGTATGATCACAAATTTATTTATTTTTCAAACTTACTAAGCAAACAAACAAAAATAAAACAAATTGCCTATGGCATCATCAAGGCTTTGCGTTCATATTAATTGAGTGTAAGCTGCTTTCTTCATTTTATTACAATACGGTTTAATTCATGCATCTTATCACAGAGTTCTAAATTCAACCTATCTCCTCACACACACACGGTTTCCTGTCACCGACAGGCACACATTTCCTGTTTCTGCAGACTGTCTTTCATTGTATTTATAGTCTAAAAACCCTCTTTAATTCTACTAAAAACAATCTAAATCCCTTGATCTAAAAACGATACACCTTTATTTCACACACACTTTTAAATTGAGCTCTTTCAGACATCAGGAATCATCACACACACTGCCTTTTCTCTCAAACTTCCACTTGTTCACACACTCTACTATGAACCCTTGTAGTGTTATTATTACTTATGTTTTATTATTTTTGTACAAATCACACCCAATCACTCAAAACCTACTACTCACAGCATTCACACAGTTAAAATCACTCAAAATATGCTTTCATACGAGTATTTCAGACATGCTTTTCAAGATATATAGAGGTCACTCACTGTACATCCACAGTAATGAATTCAAACTCTATTTATACAATTGTAGTGAGCAAAACCAGCATCTCCATGCGCGTCACCGCTCCTCATTAGCTTGGTAGTGTCCACATATTTAATTCAGCTTCTCAAACCTGTAGCTTTAGCTGTTGTATACAGGGTTTGGCTCATTAGTTGTTAGTATAGGTTTGCTCTTCATCTTAACAAAGTCTCATCTAAGATGACAGGTTTACAAGCAGGTCAAGTGTCTCTATGCACCTGATTAGTGTAGTTATTTCCTTATTTTCTTCATCTCCTATATCATTGTACTGAGTTTGAGCAAACCTTAAGCTTGAATCAGACTACTTTTAACAATCTTCCACCTCACATCATAACTGACTGAGGTGCCTCTTCTTATTAATAGTATGTCATTATTAATGTTATCATTGTATTGTTTTTCCTTTTTTATAACAGCAACAGTATATTACAATACACTACTTTACTACTAATATACAATAGCATATTAGTTTATATTTTATTATGTATCCATCACGGGTCTGTGTGAACCTGCAGCTTCACATCTTCCCAAGCTGGAGACATTTTCCTTGGCTGAACAATGACACAGCCTTAATATGCCTTATGCATTTCTCTATTTTATTTGATATATTTTGTGTGAATTATCTGGTTTCACGCATTCTATTCATTCAGCTTGGTTGTCTTCCCAATTTTGTTTCATTGCTTTAATTTAAGTTAACGTTAATTTAACCTTTTGTTTATTCCACTTCATTCCTCTTTCCATGCTTTAAAATATTACAACTCTTGTGTATGCTTTGATTTCTTTTTTGGATCTTTTTCAGTATTTATTTCTGCCTGTAAGGTTTCTTTTAGTTTTGTTAAAGCGGAGGGGCTACACTTTCCCTCCCATGTCGGGCATTTTGTTTTCTTAGGATTTCTCCATCTACATGCACTAATTTGTCCGGCGCCTGGACATTTCTTTTCTAGCCACTGCTCATCAGCAGTGAGTTTTGTTGTTTTATTACCTATTATTAGTTTATGCTTCTTTTAGCGCTTAGTAATACACACACACCTGCGGCGCTTTCACTGGCACGAGAACAGAGAGAGAGGTAGCTGACACGCCCTTCTACTTTCAAGCTATTCTTGAAAGCGGTGTCACCTTTACGTGATGAAACACGACCTTCCTCTCAGTTCACCAGTACTTCAGCGACCAACAGTAAACAAATTAGTGGAATAGTTCAGCCTTCTTATTGTGCTGTAGAAATCAACTTATTCCACCAACAAAATGAACAATAAAGACAGACAATTACGCGCGTTTCCGTAGGCTACCAATCTATTAAGACGAGTCTACTTTTACCCTTTCGGGGAGCTCTCAATCCCTCTGGACAAGCTACTTTAACTTTTAGGTTTCGTTTTTGATTTCACGCAAACCTCTTTGTCTCAAAGTTATCTGTCTTACCTTAATGCTGGTTTCTTCAGATGCACCCGATCAGCCCCCGACGGTGCGGACCACTTATAAGACGTTGGCCAAGACCCGAATTCACGTCCTTGGGCTTTATCACGCACCTAGTGCGTGAGCTGTCGACAGACTTCAACGTGGGCTTCTCGCACCGACGGGATCTGGTGAGGTGCCTCTTGTGGGAGCTGCTTTAAATAGGCCGTCCCATCCGGCTCGAAGGACCAAGAAATGTTAAGGGAAAATCCCAAACAGAAGTCTGCCAAGGCAAACAGAAACACAGTGAGACAAAATACTTAATCACATGTACATGGGTGAACGTCTCAAGTGAGAGTCACACAGTGTACCTTTTTATTCGTGCATTTATAGTCACTGGTGCCCACACAACAGGGCGGCGTATTTTCGCTCTTCTCAGAAAAATGACTATACAACAGTATGTGGCTATCTTACTGGAACATTCCGTTCCTCTTTTTATCAAGACATGTTACACAGGCGTGCTCTCCCGCCCAGCAGGCCGTCCAAGGACGAGCTTCCGGCAAGCAATATGAATCACAAACAGCAATGCATTTAATAAAAATCTTTTTACACTCCCTTTATAAATACATATAATCTATACCTTAAATTAAATTCCTACAATGTCTTAGAACATATGCTGCAGTTTGATTGGTTGGTGGGGGGCAACAACCACAAGGCTAAATATTTAAAAAAAATCTCTTTTACTTGAACAAAGAGCTCATTTAGCAATCACTCCAAGACTTGGCAGACTGTCATAAAGGTTTGCAAACTCTTTAATGTTTCATAGTCATTTGTCCCTTGCTTTTTTTCTCCCTGGTGGAATGCAACCTGAGTCATGACCATTAATGTTTTTTTAAATAAAACATCACAGGAAGGAGCTAGACAGTGCTTTTCATGAATTAACTGGATTGTCTAAAGTCAAATTCTAACATCCTGTCCATGTTAAAATGGATGAATTCATCTGAAAATGCCTAAAGTGAGAAACATTTTACTAATGGACACTGAGAATTAACTGTGGCGCACTTGTCTGTGAAACGCATGGAAATGGGGAAAAACAACATGTGGACCACACATGGGAACGCAGCCGTATAACATCTGCTCTTAAGAGTTTACTCTGTGACTCAAATTCCTGCACTTGTTTTTAAACTTGACAACACACGTTACAGTAAAATATCTCTGCAGTGGTATAGTGGAAAAGTTATTCTTATCTTCAAGGCCGCACTAAAGAAGAAAAGAATAGCAGGATGTGGCTTGTGACTAGGGCTGGGTATCGTCACTGATTTCTAGAATCGATCCGTTTCCGATTCACAAGGTCCCGAATCGATTCGATCCACGATTCGATTCGATTCAATTCGATTCGATTCGATTTGAATCTGGGAAATTTTGACAGTCAGAAATATTATAATTCAGATCAGTACATTTACATATTTTTGTATCTATAAAAAGGAAGCTGACACACGCAAGACTTTATCAAAGGTGTGAGTGTCACAGCAGATGCCTTTGTGTCAAAGTAGCTGAAGATAAAACACAGAAAAACATGAAGGTGGTTTTCCTGGCCTGGGATTTTATAAAAATATTCTGCAGTACATCAAAAACGAAAGAAAACCATTAATCAACATATGAACGTTACCTCTGACGTTACAGCGGTTTTATTAGAGACACGGCTAAGCCTTTTGCATTTTGCATAATTTTAAAAAGTTTAAATTTGTTCAGTATTGAACAGCAGAAATTAGGTTCTCTTTTCGGAAGTATGTAAAACCAAAAAAAAAAACAAAACAGCGGCCGACAGTGCTGTAAACAACGGTAGAGTTGTGCGTAACAAGCAAGCGAATAATGCAGAAAACAGATTTTTGGACAGGAAACTGTTCTTGAAGTAGAGAGAGAGAGAGAGCTGTGCATGAAGTGTGATTTTTATCGTGGTGGAAGCAAAACAGTAAAAGTCAGAGTGATTTCATGACGATGTTTATGTGAAGCGTAGTTTGGATCTTCTTTTGCTGCTGGTTCGGTCAATATTGTTTGGAGAGAGATAAAACTAACAGCTTTAGAATCAGCGCAAAAGGGGCATGAACACAAAGCGTGGACCTGCCGAAACATCAGAATCAGCGAGCTGTCGGCTTTCAGCCCCGACCGTGACCGTGCCGTTGGGTGAGAAAGGCGACATCTCGCTGATTCTGATCCATGGTCTGCGCTGTGTGTTTATGTCTGTGCAGAATCCGTGTACCTGCTCTCATTTACTGTCTTAGCTGTTTGGTGGTTGTTGAAATTTTGTGAGGTTTCACCTGAGATTCTGGCATTTCGGGCAAAATAAATTTATATTAAAAAAAATCGATTCAGGATTTTAATGAATCGATTTCACTATCCAAGCCAGAATCGATTTTAATCGATGAATCGATTATTAAAACCCACCCCTACTTGTGATATTTTCATTTCCAGCATTGCTTTAAGGGTTTCTGGCACTCCGGCACATCGAAATGCTGAAACAACCATTGGACAGTTTTGCCGTAGCGCTTTGTATTAACACTTATGATTCTGAGATGCTGAGCCTGAAAAGCTGATGATCTGCTGAGTGACATAGAAATCCATTGTTTTTGAGGATGGTTGAAGAACTCCTATATTAACAGTGGCAAAATTTCACACAGAGGTTGTTTGGGGGGGTTTTTACTTTTTTCCCCCCACCCATTATTCAGAGACAGAAATGAACAACAAATCAAAGCCCGCTGTAACTGTAAACTCTTTAGTTCTCAGTCTTTACTCTTGGGATTCTCTCCATGATGTTTAAATCTTTTAAATATGTTTCTGCAGTTTTCTTTAAATTGTACAAAAATCACTCTTGAAATTGAGAATCGAGCATCATGAAGATGTTATTTATATATTTTAATGATGTAATATTGATTCATTTAATGCCACTTTGAGATTTTTTTTTTTTTTGCCTTTTCTTGCAGGTGACTTAGACATTACCGTTTTTTCCAAGTACATCTCCGACATGAAGTGCGTGTTCCCTGCAGTAGAAGGCCGCATCACTTTCAGGAACTCTGCTGTCATTGCTTCATACAGTATTGGCTTGTTGCTGCTGAGTCTGTCTGTCTGTGACACTTTGATTGGCTTTTTACACTCTGGTAAACTGTGATAAATTGAAAAGCTCCAGGAATTGGTTAACTGTCTTTTCAGATCGCTGCCCTCAAAGCTAACTAGAAGACAACAGGATTACAGGTTCAGCCTTGGGGTAGCCAGCATCCAGGCAGAAACTTATTATAACCCACAACGATTCAGCAATCCCCCCAAAAAGCATGAGCGACAGTCTTGTTTACTAAAACCGACACACAAATGTACCAAAAGAAACAACCTAAATATAAAAAGCAAAGTTATATTGAATGATAGAACTTACTGATTGAAAGACGAGGGAGTGTATGAAGCTTGGTCCATTTTCTGAATGAGATTATTTTACAAAATAACAGTGGATAGTAAAAACCACACAAAGCAACAACTATTCCAAATGATTTTCTTTAATTACCATTATTCAAATGCCTCAAAAACTGTGGTCAGGCAGAATGCACGTCATCTTTAAAAAGAATGGGTTACAAACATGAATGCATTACTGTGTAGAAACTGTGAGGACTTGTAAACAAGCCAGTGATTTGTTGTCATGAGGACCTGTTTGATCTGCATATATGCAAAGCTGAAAGATTCATCTGCACTGAGTTCATGAATTTGTCAGTACATCTATGCTTTTACTTAGAATTCGTATTTATAAAGGTGCTTTTAAAAAATTCTAAGGATATTTTTTCCTACTTTTATTTTTACACATTGAAAATACCAAAAGAAAATCTATTATTCATTGTGTATTCTGTTCATCTTGTAGTCATTCCAACATAAACTTAACTTTAGTGGGCAAATGATTGTGCTCCTTAATGAAATATTAGTATAGTGATATGTATTTGCTTGTTATGATTACTCCTTTATTAGCAGTCAGCTATTAAGCTTGTAATATTTTACATTTCTCTCAATCAAATGCCATCTTCAAACTGACATAAACCCAGCCTCAGGTTAGTGCATTCCTAGTGTTCTTCTTAAGCCCAGATAAATGAGTTGGGTTACATCAGGATGGGCATCCCATCTAAAAACTGTGCCAATTTAAATCCACTGTTTGGACCACTTGGAAAATGCAGCTGACAGTGCCTTTGCCTTCCCTCTGTTGTAACTTTATTGCAGTCTATTGTTTGATAACAGCATTTTGGTTATTTTGTAAGTGATTTAAGTGTTAGTCATATGTTTAGTGAGAGCTGTTAATTATAAATTTAATTTTCTGCTAAAGGGAGCATTTAACAGGTATTTTCATTAGAAAACTGCGTTTCCCAGAATCCTTTGTGGTAGACGAAAGTTACTCTGGGTTTTAGCTAGCAAAGAAAGTTTCGGGAAGTTATTATATGTTGCTCTGATGTCGAGCAGTTTATTTGTTGTACACCCCTTTTGAAGCCCTGTATAAAGGCTATCGTTTCTACAATTGATGTCTGATCCATTTTTTTGGCCAAGTGGATTCGCCACAATATTTTTTGGTGCCGAAACCCGGGAGAAATGACCGAACAGGATTTACGTGGAGCCGCCGCCGAAGCTGCGGGAGTGGCGGATGACGAGCATCAGAGAGAAATGGAAAGAACAAAACGGAAACGTGGAACGATAAGAGGTGCTACCACACGACTTGTACATCAAATTGACTCCGAAATGGCTAAACCAGATCCGGACACTGACCATCTGAGCACATTACTGGAAATGCTGTCGGCAAAGGAGCTCAGTTTGTATGCCTTAGATAGTGAAATAGAACGTAAAACAGCTCTGGATGACCTGGAAATGGAGATCGAAAGCGCAGAGGAATATAAGGAGCGCATCATCCTGTCCAAGAGCCGTGCACGGCGCATAATTAAGAGAAATGAGGATTGCCGTGAACGAGCCGCACATCAAAGGGTGAGTGACGCTAGCTCTGCTCATTCATTGGCACAGAGAGCATCGGTAAAGCTTCCTAAGCTGATCATTCACAAATATGATGGAGATGCCAGTTTGTGGCAGGAGTTTTGGAGTCAATATGAAGCTGTTATTCACCACAATGATGCACTATGCAAAAGAGAGAAGTTTACATATTTGAAAACCTATCTCACTGGCCAAGCAGCAAAGGCAGTTGCAGGACTGATGTTGACAGATGAAAATTATGACAACGCAATTGAGTTACTGCAAAACCGATTTGGAAGAAAGGATGTAGTAATTAGTGCGCACATGTCAAAACTGCTGAACCTCACTCCTGTTAAAAAATCCTCTGATGTGCATGCTTTGAGGCAGCTGTATGATGAATGTGAAATTCAGATCAGAAGTTTAGAGTCATTGGGTGTAGTGTCAGAAAGCTACGGAAGCTTGTTATGCCCAATATTGCTAAAGATGATTCCGGATGATATAGCTCTTGAATACAGCCGTCAGAGAAATGAAGATGAAGAGTGGAAAGTGTCGGAAATGGTCACATTCCTACAGAAGGAGGTTCAGAGCAGGGAAAGAGCGCTGCAAATGACAAAGTCGTACAACCCACAGAAAACTGAAAATAAACTGTACAAGCCACCGTTCAGTGATGTGAGGTTTAAAAGGTCTAGCATACAATCTACTGCTGCCCTGTACACAGCCAGCCAGAAACAAAACACCTGTATATTCTGTGAGTATGAGGATCACAAATCGGAAAACTGCCCAAATAATGACACGCTTCAAAGAAAGGACAAGTTAAAGAGAATGGGGAGATGTTTTGTGTGTTTGGGACAGAAACACATTGCAAGATTCTGTAAGATTAAGAATGTGTCCTGTGAGAAATGTGGACGGAGACATCACGTTGCTGTGTGCGGTGGTGAAAAGGTGGATGTACAGGCCCCATCCCAACCAGAAGAAGCAGTGGTCTCCTCCGTGCTCCCTCATTCAGTAAGAGTGAAACCAGGTGAACAGAACACTGTGTTGCTACAGACTGCAAAGGTGTGGATTGAAGGCCCGTCAGGCAGAAGGGTAGCTCGTTGCTTATTAGATGGAGGCAGCCAAAGAAGCTTCATACATGAAACGTTGGTGAAGAGCCTAAATTTACCAGTAATAAGGCAAGAGACATTGACACTACACACATTTGGGTCCTCCTTTCCCACAAGATCACAGCGCGGCATAGTGAAGGTTATGCTACAAAATATCTGGGATCCTAGCCAGAGTATTGTAATAGAAGCTGTGGAGACCCCACAAGTGTGCTCGGCAATAATGAAGGTTCCTGGTGAACAGATCCAGCATGAGCTTAAGAAAAGAGGACTACAACTGGCTGACTTCCCAGGATCCAATGAGGAACCAGAGCTTGCTGTCCTCATAGGAGCTGACTACTATTGGCAGATCGTGACAGGAAGAGTGGAGAGACTTACAGAAACATTGGTGGCACTGGAGAGCACCTTCGGATGGTCTGTTCAGGGGCCAGTCTCTGCATCAACTGTTACGGAGGCAACCTGCATGTTCATTCCCTGTGAGGAAGAGCAACTCCTCTCCAAGCAACTGAAAGCATTCTGGGAAATAGAGTCTCTGGGTATTACAAACGAGAAAACGAAGAACCCAGAAGATGATGAGGCTCTGCAGATGTTTGAGAGAACGACCATGTTTAAAGATGGACGATATCAGGTGGAGTTGCCATGGAAGCCAGAAAAGGTAGAGCTCTCAGACAACTACAGAGTTGCCAAAAAACGGCTGGAAGGTCTGAGTAAAAGATTTAAGAAGGATGTCACACTCTTCAGCAGGTATAATCAAGTGGTGGAGGACTACTTGGACCAGAACATTGCAGAGGAAGTGACACCAAACAGCAGCACAGACTCTGTAACGTATTATATATGCCTCACCATGCAGTGCTGAGAGAGGACAAAGCAACCACAAAATTAAGAGTGGTCTTTGATGCATCGTCCCATGAAGAAGGCTGTCTGTCGCTGAATGACTGCTTATTTACGGGGCCAAATTTGAATCCAGATCTGCTCAGTGTTCTCCTTAGATTTAGGGAACACGAAATCGCCTTTCTGGCAGACATAAAACAAGCATTCCTGCAAATACGTCTTGCAGAAAGGGACAGAGATGCAGTCAGGTTCCTGTGGTTCTCAGGTGCACCAAAAGGAGAAGTGAATGATCACCTGCGCATTCTGAGGATGACGAGAGTGGTGTTTGGAGTTACGCCAAGCCCGTTTCTGCTTGCAGCGACAATTCAAAGACATCTAAAACAATATGAAACAAGCCAACCACAAGTGGTGAATACAATAAGGAAGTCACTTTACGTAGATGACTTCATTTCAAGTACATGCTCAGTGGAAGAGGCGTATCACATAACGACGAATGCCAAAGAAATACTGGCGGCTGCTGGTATGGAGCTTTGCAAATGGATGACAAACTCAGCTGAACTGAGGCAGAAATGGGAGAAGAGCTCCACAAACTACATGATGGCACCTGAAACGAATGGAGTAGCATTAAAGGTGCTTGGATTAGTGTGGAGGCCAGAGCCTGATGATTTCACCTTTGACCTTAGTTCACTAGTGAGGCTTCTAACAGAGAAGAAAGGAACCAAACGAAGTGTGCTACAGTCCTCAGCACGAATTTATGACCCGCTTGGTTTTCTGAACCCCTTCACCATTAGGGTCAAGTGTATGTTCCAGGCAATGTGGGAGAGGGGGCTCTCCTGGGATGAAGAATTGCCACCAGATCTGGCACAAGAATGGCAACAGTGGTGTTCAGAGCTTACTCAGTTACACCAGCTCGCCATACCAAGGTGGTACCAAATCAATATGCAACAAGAAAGCAAAGATGGCTTGGAATTACATGTGTTTTGTGATGCCAGTGAAAGGGCATACAGTGCTGTGGCCTATCTGCAAGGCAAAACACGAGAAGGAGAAACGACAATGAGCTTGGTCGCATCTAAAGCCAGGGTGGCTCCCCTAAAGAAAATGACGTTGCCACGTCTGGAACTCATGGGAGCCGTGATTGGGGCCAGATTGGCGAACAACTTGATCATCTCGCTGAAGATGGAGCAAGCCCAAATAAAAATGTGGACTGACTCCATGATCACTTTGCAATGGATTTGCAGTTCGGCACAAAGGTGGAAACCGTTTGTTGCAAACCGAGTGACTGAGATCCAGACACTTACGAGTCCATCTTCATGGTCACACATCCCAGGGAAGGCTAATCCCGCTGACCTGCCCACAAGAGGACAATCAGTGGAGGCCCTACTACAAAACCAGCTATGGTGGAATGGCCCCAGTTTTCTTGTATCAGAAGATCGGATACATGAGTCTGAAGATCAAAACATTTCAGACGAAATGAATGTAGAACTTAAATCCAGTCATCAAATAGCCATTCAGTTTGCTGCTAATGACACTGACATCTGTGAACCAATACTGAAGCTTGAGAGTTACAGCAAACTGAAGAGAGTGCTCAGAGTGACAGCATGGATTAGGAGATTCATAACTAATACAAAAACAACAATGCAACCAAAGATGCAAGGTGAGCTGACAGCAAATGAGCTTCTTGATGCTGAGAAGTACTGGATTAAGGTTGCACAACATCACAGTTTTCACCAGGAGGTCCAGAGACTGAGGGTAGGAAAGCCTGTGATGAATGACAGTAAGATTCAGGAACTGAAACCATTCCTTGATGAAGATGAGCTGCTTAGTGTTGGAGGCAGGCTGCAGCAGTCGGACTTCACATTCAGAGAGCGGCATCCTTGGATTCTGCCAAACAAACACAGATTTTCAGAACTGCTGATACAGGACTGTCACAAAAGGGTGATGCATTCAGGAGTGAGGGACACTCTTGTACAAATAAGAGAGAGATATTGGATCATCCGGGCTCGGCAGCTGGTTAAGAGCATTGTGACCAGATGCACTGTGTGTAAGAGGTTTAAGGCAAAGGCTGGGCATCAGCTAACTGCACCTTTGCCTAGGGACCGAATATCCGAGTCACCACCATTCGAAGTTACAGGTGTGGATTTTGCTGGGCCGCTCTATGTGAAAACAGAGGATTCTGTGAAAAGATCCTACATTGCCCTATTTACCTGTGCTGTGACACGAGCGGTCCATTTAGAGCTTGTGTCAGATCAGTCAACTGAGACATTTTTGTTAGCGTTGAAGAGATTCATTGCCAGGAGAGGGCTATGCAGAGTTATCTATTCTGACAATGCCAGAACATTTAAGAGAGCAGACCAAGATTTGAAGGAGCTATGGAAGACAATTAAAGACCCACATTTGCTGGAGTTTTTCTCGGAAAGAGGAATTACTTGGAAGTTCATTGCAGAAAGAGCAGCCTGGTGGGGTGGATTCTGGGAACGTCTTGTCAGATCAGTGAAAATCTGCCTCAAGAAGGTGTTAGGTAGAGCTTCACTCCACTTTGAAGAAATGTGTACTGTGTTGGCGGAAGTTGAAGCTACTCTGAACTCTAGGCCTCTCACCTTTGTGCACAACGAGGTAAATGAACCGCAACCACTTACTCCAGCCCACTTTTTGGTGGGCAAACGACTGACATCTCTACCACCCAAGTCAATCCCGAAGGACACACACCATCCAACACCTAACAAAGAGGACATTACTCGGAGATGGAGATATCGGCAGAAACTCATGACCAACTTCTGGAACACCTGGAGAAGGGACTATCTGTTGGAGCTGAAGTCAGCTCATTGCTGTGACGCTTCAAAGTCTACACCCCTAAAACTAGGGGATGTCGTGCTCATTGGGCATGACAACCTCCCCAGACAAGTGTGGAAACTTGGAAGAATTGAAGAAATGTTTCCTGGTTGAGACGGTCTTGTTAGATTTTGCCTAGTTCGCACGACAATGGGGACTCTGTTAAGAAGACCGATTCAGTTGTTGTATAACCTAGAGCTTTAGATGAACAGATTGTTCATCGGGGGGGAGGATGTTGTAACTTTATTGCAGTCTATTGTTTGATAACAGCATTTTGGTTATTTTGTAAGTGATTTAAGTGTTAGTCATATGTTTAGTGAGAGCTGTTAATTATAAATTTAATTTTCTGCTAAAGGGAGCATTTAACAGGTATTTTTATTAGAAAACTGCGTTTCCCAGAATCCTTTGTGGTAGACGAAAGTTACTCTGGGTTTTAGCTAGCAAAGAAAGTTTCGGGAAGTTATTATATGTTGCTCTGATGTCGAGCAGTTTATTTGTTGTACACCCCTTTTGAAGCCCTATATAAAGGCTATCGTTTCTACAATTGATGTCTGATCCATTTTTTTGGCCAAGTGGATTCGCCACAATACCCTCCTTATTCCTTTCCACAAGTCTTGTCTCCCTATTCCTCCTGTCTGTCCTTTGTGATTATCTGCCCACCCCGGTGCCTGCCTGTCCCCTATCTGTTGGTCTGCTGCTCATTATTCATACTTCTGGTTTCCCTCAAGTGTAGGTTTTGGATTTTGTGTACTATGGATTTTTCCTTAGCCCAATAAAGGCTTTCCTTTTGCTGTTTATTTCCCTGCCTTGGTCATTTGTGTCCTCTCCACCTCCACCACACCTGACAAAACTGTTAAATCACTGTCTTTTACTGTTAGCTTCTACTGCTAATAATAATACAAAGAAGAAATTGTCAGTTAAATTCTGACTTTTTATTTAGTATATACTTCATGATGTATTTATTTTACAAATTAATGACAGATGCACCAGGAGAAACCATCTGCCTTTCCTCCTGTTGTGGGAGCAGGTATCCAGATACAGTTAGTGTACATGTCAGTTATGAAAGTCTATGCGTCGGATTTAGTCTAGTGTCAGATGAGCTCGGGTATGCCAAGCATGTTGGCTCATGTTTATTTTACATCCATGGAGCCATCACAGACATCTCCTTCTGCACCTGCTGAGAACACAAGAATGCAGGGTGAACTCAGAAGCAGATGTGTGTTGCTGTGGTTTGGTGCTTGATTTAAAGACAATGTGAAAAAGCTTTGATTGTGTACAATCACATTTCCATAAAGTTGGGACACTGGGAAGAATAAAAATGGAATGCAGTCACATAAAGCACACCTAATTAAAAATAGAACATAAAAAAACATAAAATGTTTATTATGGCTTCTTCTTTGCCTGATAGAGCTTTAACATGTGATTTCTGGAAGTGTTCCTGAGCACATGCTGTGATTTCCATGACAGATTCTTTCCTGTTTTTAAAGCATTGCCACCTGAGGGTCCAAAGATGTTATATTGATTTTCAGCATTGTCCCTTGCACACAGAGATTGTTCCCAATTCCCTGATCTGTTGATGATATTATGTACTGTAGATGATGAGATATTTAAACCCTTCAAAGTTTTATATCGAGGAACATGATTCTGATATTATTCAACAATTTGTAGGGGCAGTGTTTTGCAGACTGGTGAAATTCCGTCTTCTAAATGCTCTTTTTATGCCCGATGGTCTTGCCAAATAACCTCATTAGTTGCTAAACTTTCCTCCAGCTGTTCCTTTCTAGTACCTCTTACGTTTTAAGCCTTTTGTTGCCCTCTAACCTCTGCTCTAACCTAAATGCATCCAATTAAACCATTTGAGATATATATATATATATATTCAACATCAGAATTATGCTCATAATTTTTGAGATTCTGGTGCGACAGCTAATCTTCACTCCAATTGCAGAAGCATTACTGTACGACTATCCAGGTAAAGGACTTTGGCATACTTATTAACAAGCGATATGTGTGTATTTCTCTACTAAAAATGCAGTTATTTAATCTTATATTCATTTAACATTGAACATTACCATGCAGTCTCATTCATTCACTTATGCAACGATTAACAATGATGTTGCTGATAGTTATTGACTGCATGTTTTTTCATTTTTCTGTTTATGTTTTGGTATTTGGGATTTTTTGGGTGTCAGGATATATTCACACTCCATTCTGCGGAGGATAAGAGCCTATGGATGGGTGGGTGAACAAAAATGAATATATGTTTACCTTGTTTAGCTCTGGAAAAAGTTCCTGAATGACGATGTCCAGCAGCACATATGTCAGCTGAGGAAGGCAAAGCAAAAAAGGTAGGAACAAGATGAGAAGCATTAAGGTCAGTCATGTTTAAATAAAGATGGAAACACGACCAGTATGCAGAACGTGTGTTTCAGCAAACTGCATGTTACATTGCGTACCTATTATAAGGTGCGAATGTTACATTCAGAGATACGCTGCACAGCAGGAAAATGTACCCCAAGTCAATTTCATTCATATACCCATCTGTCATATACTAGCACAGCTTTTTTTTCGTGACCAGATACGTTTCCTATCAGTGAAGTGCAAACATTCTGAGAAAGCACCGAGTGTGTCCTCGCTGTTTGCGCGTGTCTGTCCTTGTACCTGTTTGTTGAGCACTGGCTGCTGTAGTCCATCAAAGAGGAGACGCACTCCTACATACTTGGCCTCTTCTCCGATACATTTCCCCAGAAAGTCTGAAGATAAATCAAGGACACGCCCCCAGGCGGCAATTTAAAACTCACCACTTGTCTTGTAGGTTTCAATGCCGACTACAAGTGGTCCATAAATTACAAAAGGCGACTTGGAAGAACTAAATAAATACCTGGAATATAGCTCATCATCTCCTCGAACGTCTTCTTTGCTCTCCTCTGCTTGTCTTGGGCGGAGCGAGGCGGGCTGCTTTCACAGAAAACTGAGTCTATGAGGGCAAAGATTCAGTACATGATTTCACCTCACTTAGTTTGTTTGTTTAAAGTTCAAGATTCTCACAAACACGCAGACTCTCTTCGGTTCCTTGGCCGTGTACCTCTAAGCAGGGTGATGAGCGAGACTAGCCGGTGCTCCTGGACCACCTGGTTGAGTTTGTACTGAAGATAATAATCTGTGTAGGCCTCCAGTGTGTTCTTGAACAGGATCCTGCCACCCATTAGCAGGTGGTGCAACCAATCAGGGACACGAAAGACGACTCTGCCTAAAAATCAAGAAGAAGAGAGAGAGCACTGATCGCCTACATGACCTATCTTTTTAATATACACCAGTCAGGTATAGCATTATGACCACCTGTCTGATATTGTGTTGCTCGCAGCCCTTAAACAATCAAAGCATAGACGCTCGTACCAACAAGTCCTATAAGCTGCGAGGTGAAGCCTCCGTGGACTGGCGCATATCCCACAGATGCTCAACTGGACTTACATCTGGGGAATTTAGAAGCCAATTCATCACCTCAAACTTCCTGTTGTGCTTCTCAAATCATTTCTATGCATTTTTTACAGCCGTCAGGGAATACAGTTCCCACACATGTCAAAGTAATATCCACACCAATGGCAGGACCCAAGGTCTCTTGGCAGAACACTGCCCAAAGCACCGCACTGCTTCTGTGAGTTTATACTTGCCTTCTTGCCATAGTGCATCCTGGTGTCCGGTGTTCCCCAGAGAAGCTTCACACATACACGTGATGTGACAGAAAATGTAATTCGTCAGACCACGCCATCTTCTTCCATTACTCCACGGTCCAGTTCTGATCCTCACATGCCCATTGTTGGCACTTTCAGCACTGTACAGGGGTCAGCATGGGCACCCTGACTGGTCTGCAGCTATGCAGATGCATACACAACAAACTGCAATACTCTGCGTGTTCTTACACATTTCTATCACAACCAGCAGTAACTGTTTCTGCAATTCCAGCTACAGTAGTTCATCTTTGCTCCCCATCAATGAGCCAATGAGCCACGACCCTGTTGCTGACTCACCACTGTTCCTTCCTTCACTGCTTTTGATAAGTATTGACCGATTCAGACCAGGAACACACCACGAGCTGCAGTTTTGGAGATGCTCCGACCCAGCTGTCTAGCCATCACATTTTGGCCCTTGTCAAACTTTCTCAAATCCTCACGCTTGCCCATTTTTCCTGCTTCTAACACATCGACTTCCAGGACAAAATTGTTCACTTACTTCCTAATGACAATCAGTGTAATTGACGTCACCTGTCAGTGGTCATCATTATGCCCGATCAGTGTAAACTGTGTGTTTTACAATCTCTCTTTCCTCATCCCCTATTTGCCGACCTTATGGTTTCTCATTTGCTGTAAACTTAACACTGTGGACATTTTTCAATTATTTGGCCTAATATTTCTTTTTTAGCAGCATGCACTTTCAGCCATATGTTTCATGGTTCTAGCGTCTGTCAGCTACACAGACGAAGACGGATGAAAGAATAAGACAAGCAGTGGAAATGGGCTTCCTCTGAAGGAAGCAAGGAGAGATAAGAAGAGGAGCTCAGTCATTCAAGAGGGAGTCAGAGTAGAGACCCTGCTTCTCTGCATCAAATGGAAGTAGTTGAGGTGGATATTGTGTCTCTCAGCTGGTTTGGAAATGTCCCTGTGCCTTCAGGGAGAAGCCGAGAGAGGGTATCTCTGCTGTGGCACAACCCAGAAGTGGTTTCACAGCAGATCCACAATGTGGAGTATTTCACTTTAGTATTTTACCTTGCAAAACAAGTCCTTTCTGAAACACTTTCCAATAACATTTCAACCCGGTACAAATCGATCCACATTCTATGTTGAAGCCTGGAAAGGAAACATCATAAATTGTGTCTGCAGAACAGACTGCAAAAAACAAACAAACCTCTACTTACCAACATACATGAAGTAGTCATAGACCCCTTCAATGGTGATCATTTCCATGAAGTAGCTCTGATTGTGTCTCTTCTCTGTCATCTCTGATCGGTTGGCAGTGTTTTTGAAGAGGTCATTGAAGAGCTGGGGGTGAGACACTTGCGTCAGATTTTAAGACTGAAGCTCTTTCAAACACCCACTGTCTCTATCTGAGAGCATTTCCAGTTATGAGTGACTCACAAAACTCTGGCAAAGTAAATATGTAACGTCCCTATTTTTTTTAGGAATATATTCAGATTTTATGTTAAGTTAAGTGGACGTGTTTGTTTAAGCACCACTTGCAAAAAGCTGTTATGATCTCATCAGTTCAGCCACTGGCAAGTTCTCAGATTAAATGCCCGAGGCCTTTCTTGGCAATGTCGGACCTCATTTAAATTTTGTGAAGTGCTACTTCACAAAATTTGTTGCAAAAATAGCGCATGTGCTGATGTTTTATTCTATTGTGTCTGTAATACTAGAATCACCATTGGCTGATTTTAATCCCATTAAACTTCCTTCCTAATAGTCGATACAAATCACTGTCTTTGCTTTAAAAACTTTATTTAGGGGATTATTTAATCCCCTGCTCAATTTGTAAGTTTGCTCACAGAGAGAATATCAGACCAATAAATAACTTCGTACTTGGTGGAGAAACCCTTGTTAGCAGGTACAGGGGTAAGAGTTGCTTGTAGTTGGCACCAGGTTCGCACACATCTCAGGAGGGACTTTGGCCCACTCATCTTTACAGAAATTCTAAATCCTTCACCTTTATTGGCTGCTGCTTGGCAACTCAATGCTTCAGCTCCCTCTATGGATTTTCTATTGTGGAGACCAGGGAAATATTTTACTGCTACTATTCATAACCATCATCATTACTATTGCATTAATCATTATTTCATCAAAGCTTTTTTGAAGCTGTTGGCATTACGTTAAAACTTGTATTACAGGTGCGGTCATAATCATTTTCTATACACCTTGCATTTGTGCTTATTTAAAGAGTTGAAGCTCAGTCAGTTAATTGAGGGTCGTAAGCTTTGTTTGGCGCTACGTCCAGACAATTTATTGTGTACGTGACTTTGAGCTATGAAAAGATTGCCTACACGCTTACAAAACACATATACCACGTTATTCATTATTATCTTTTAACCATTTATATCCTTTTTATTAAGCTTTGGGTAGTGGCTTTTTGATTAGAACATTTAAAACATTTTACATACATAGTTTCAGTTAGATTATTATCCACATGAGAATTGGCCTCTCTTCTCATAAGACAGAGTTCGAGTGAGGTCGATGCGTACACACACACACACACACACACACACACACACATATACACAGTAGTTAAGTTCATGTTTTGGGTAAGAGTTTGGAGAATAGTGTGCAAGCTTGTAGCTGCAAGGATTGCGTCTGCCTAAGTGGCAGACACAATTTTTCATGTTCTCAGGAGATAAGCGAAAAGTTAGATGTCAACAGAAAGCACCTGGCCTACAGATGGAGAAAATGTTCTTTTCCCATGTGTCAAAAGTCAACAGAACATTTGTGGTTTGAAACTTACGTCTGTATTGTATCTGTTTGACGTAAGAGGGGGCGTCAGAAAACATACCCTGATGGTATAAGAGTTTGAGTAATGCTCCACCATTTTGAGATTGATACTGAATGTTTTATAGTGTTCATCTCCCACGCTGTGTGCATTCATTAAAATCATTGTTTGACCGACTCTTCTGGACCATGGTTGTTTTTGTACTCATCCTCAATATTTGAACCCATTTAACACTATAAGACTGAAGTTTACAGACCAGCTAAGCCACTCCATGACCCTAATGTGCTTCTTCTTTAGCTGCTCTTTTGCCGCCTTGATGGTATGTCTTGGGTCACTGTGTTGCTAGAAGATGACGACGACCCATCTTCAGTGTTCAGGTTGCGGGAAGCAGGTTCTTGTCCAAGCATGGCCACGTTCATTGGACTCTCAGTGCGGTGAAGACATCCTGTGCCCTTAGCAGGAAAACAGCCCCAAAGTATAATGTTTACACTCCATGCTTGACTGTGGGGAATATGGTGGAGGCTTTAAGTCATACTCAGCATTTCTCTTCCCCCAAACACAGCAGTTTAAGTTGATGCCAAAGAGCTTGATTTTGGTTTCATCTTCCAACAGCACTTTCTCCCAATACTCTTCTGAATCATTTTAATGTTCACTGGAAACTTAAGACAGGCTTGTAACTTCTTGAGTAGGGGGACCTTGCAAGAACTACAAGATTTCAATCCATTACGGCGTAGTGTGTTACCGATGTTGTTTTTGTTGACTCTGGTCCCTACTGCCTTCAGATCATTAACAAGCTCCTCCCATGTAGGTTGGGACTGATCTACCACCACTCTCATGATCATCCTCACATCATGAGGCAAGATCTTTATGGAGCTCCAGACCGAGGGTGATTGATGGTCTTTTTATTTTTATTCTGAACAATCGCACTGGCAGTTGTCACTTCCTTCCACCAAGCTTCCTGCTGATGGTCTTGTAGCTCATTTCAGCCTTAAGCAGGCTGACAATCTTGTCCTTGACATCCTTTGACAGCCTTTTTTTGGTCTTGCCCATTGTGATAGAAATCAATTTGGTTGACATTTGTGCTTTATATACATAAGTTGAGATCAGAAGTCTCGACAATTGATGTTAATCTGTGTGCCACAAGAGCAGGCAGCCAATCTCTGGGAGGCAAAATTCTGTTTAGGTTGTAGGGGATCAAATACTTTCTCCACTCAACGACATGCAAATCAGTTCATAACTGTTATGCAATCTGGAAAGGAGCCTGCAGATGGTGTAAGATTTCACAGAGACGAGTGTTAAAAATATGTATCTCTCTTTAACTGGAACATAACAGCCGCGCAGTTTCCAAGTCCCCAAATAACGCAACAGGGCCATTAAATGTTCTTCGATTCTAAAATATAAGTTTACTTGGAAGTAATAATCTGGGATTTTTCTGTGGAGTCGACGATGTCATTTTCATGGGAAAATTCCTTCCTGATGGCCTTGAATGAAAAACAGAGCAGTGCACAGGTGCTCTAAATTAGCATTATGAAGAAAACCTACCATGAAACTCGGTGAGCTTTGACTCGAGGACATAGAACTCCAGATATGTCCTGTACACAGACCAGTGCTCAGTCTCATGTCTGACTGCAGAGAGTAAAACAACAAGGTTTAATTAATGACCCCAAACCAAAACAGCTAGTCACACTAGTTACTGGTTACCTAATAGTATTACAGATTATTAACAAGTATGTTTTAATGAGATATGTTGGTTGAGATTGTGTGCTTTTATGGGGGTTTTCTGATAAGAAAATTATCCTTAGATCCTTTTTTCAATCAGAGTTCAATTCTATTAAAAGACACGGATGACTCTAAAAACGTCCCAGCTGAAATGGTGAGTGACTTCACTCAGATGACACTAAGTGACACTGAAGGAAAAGGTCCGCACAGCCTCACCTGCCTTCCGGTCATTGCGCTCTACATCAATACAAAACACTGGAATGCGCTCCCTCTTTACGTCGTCATCGTAGAAATCAATGTACGGGATTGTGATGTTCCAGGCTGAGAGGTTTCGCGGGGTGCTCGGGGTGGAGGCCGCCTCCATAGGGGGGTCATCTTCCAGCACCATCATGGCTTCCTCCACCTTGAATAGAAGGAAGTGAGAGTGGTTGAGGTCAAGGCTTTGCGGAGTACATGATAGATGAACAACACGACCACTTTTATGCTGCAAAGCACACAAAGGTAGAGGCCTGACTTTAATTTCTTGGACTTCTTTTGTTCTTTGTGTATGGGTTCTTTTTACCTTAATCATATAATCTACTCCTATCAAAATTACTATTAAATTGAACAGCAAATGTGAAGATCAGGGACAACAAAAAAAAGGTGACTGAGACCTGACCACAAGTAAGGGAAGTGCAACGTATACACAGGATATCCCTTTACAATAAATGCGGAACAAGGAATTAACAGAGTAAAGACAGTAAAGTGCTGTAACAGACTGTGTTTGAAGTCACAGCAATATAAATTTACAAAAGCTCTTAAACTAGCGGATTTTCATTCATCTGACACTTTTTAAAAAAAAATTTCTTTCATTTAAGGTGGATATTTAGTCATTTTCGCAGGTCGTCTTTGTGGTTTCACAGGGAAACTCTTGCTCTTTAAAATCAACACTATCTACTGTAAAACAGGCAAATTCATGGACTCCACCTCAGAAAACGCCAGAACCCAAACGTTGGATTTAAATATTGGAAAAATAGACAGATATTTTATTATGCCTGAAGAAATCGGCAAAAACAAGCTTTGTCAAACTCGGCAGAGTTGGCAAATTGCACTGAAAACCTTGAAGATTTGCCCATAAGGTAGAATTAATAGACTACGTAGCTTTGTTTTCTTTACTCACCAACGCCACCATGTGGGAATTACTTCAGGAGACCCTCAATATGACTTGAAGACTCTGTTTGCAGTTACTTCTAATAAATTTGACACGCTGCTTTAAATTTGACATGCAGTTTAACCCTAAAAAGCAACTATCACCACATGAGCATTATTTTATACACTATCATCATCTTATAATGAATGTTTAGGCCATTTTTAGATGTGCCTTACCATATCATCCTCCCCCTCTACCAGCCCATAGGATGGCAGCATGGCTCCTTCCATCGTTGTGCTCTTGAACACTCCTTTGATCTTACTGCCAATGCGGCTAATCCCAAAGGACTCGCCCCTCTTAGACGTACTCCTGCAGTTCAAACAAGGAGGCTATTAAACACGGAGCAAAGGAGGAGATGCGCTTGGCTTCAGCAAAGCACATGCAGCTTCAGAGAGGTGACAGAGCAGGGACTATAGGGAAGAAGAAGCAGCTTACTGTATCATGGGAGGTGAAAGCTAATCTAGCCAAACCAATGACAACATTTAACTTCACAGTCATCTTACAATAAAATGCCTGGGTTGCTGGTAAAGCGCTGCAGAGCCACAAAAAAACACACACACAACAAAGCACTGAGCAGTGACGAACAGATGTGTAGCTTGGAGGGGATATTTTCAGGGTGTAAAAGACGCTGATGATGATCAGTTACGTGACAACCGATAAAAAGCACACAACATCACAGGTGCTCTGTGTGAGTGCCGGTTTGCTCACGTAAAATAAAAATCACCACATGACGCACAGAGATACGCCTACTACACAAGAAACCGAGCACAGAAAAAGTGGCTGCGGTGTCGAAAACGAGACTGGAGGAAACAAAACGACAAATTAAAACAGGATCCCGTGCACAGACCCCACCATGCAGGCGTCCGGCTGGGACTGGGGTCACATGGGTGTGAAACTGGATAGCATGACATCACACTGAGCGACCTGTGACAGACAGATGGACCCTGACTTACTTGGGTGATGAGTGGCGGTGGGATAGCGAGCCATACGGGAAGTTTGTGAACGTGGACTGGGCATGGAGGGAGTTAGAAGATGCAGGTGAAGAGCTGCCAGAGGCAGTGAACAGTGAGGACGGGGACTCGGCGCTCCAGTCCCAGGAGCTAAAAGCAGAACAGGGTCACACCCCCATGGGTAAGAGGAGGGAGCGGATCGTGGATCATACCAGGGTAGGTAGTATGGTGGTCACAGAATCAGAGTGGACATACGGTCACAGACGCAGGCACGATGGTGGAAATACACAGATGGGCGTAATGGGCAGACAAACGGGCAGAGGTGGAGAAGGTTTCTTAATCGCAGGTATGGAGGGAGGTTAGCCTCGAAACTGGTCACATGTGATTGTGGGCTGCAAAAGCAATTATATGCTATCCCATCTATCGTTTTGAGTAGCGTAATTTATGCTGCTTTGGAAACTGCCTTTATAACAAGTTTGCTTTCAGGTGAAACAGAAAATGAGTTTTCCTTCATTTTAATTCTCTCATTTTGGATATAATGCTTTTATTAGCTTTATCTGCTTACAGGCTTACTGGTGACACATGCTATGATTAGCTCATAAAGGTCAGTTTACTCAGTGTTCTCTCTTTTTGCAGCTACAGCACACTCACCAAATAAAACATGTATTTAGTGAAATGAGATGAGTGCTAAAAGATTATATATCATTATCGTAGTATCAGCTAGTGCTTATGAAACTGAAGCCCTCCTTGATGGCTCGGGCCCAGGCAGGGCACAGTGATTTTGTTAAAAAAAACAAGGCAGCACATCTTTAATCTTAAGTATGAAGTGTCTTTTGAATCTTGCGTGCAGAACTACTCAGCCAGCCACTGTTCTGATCAGCACACTGATGACTTGTACTCACCGAATGTCATCCAAACTGATGCTATTTCTGGAACAATGTGCACAAGGAGTTAGTGGCAGGGCCCCGTGGCCACGTACACACCACACCCCGCGATAGAAAACATGACAGTCGATCCATGGCTTCAGTTCTGTTACAGCTATACTGCAGTGGTCTAATATAACTTGCATTACAAGAAAATGGGTTGCTTCTTTACAGCTTAGTTACAGTTATGTTTATGTGTGACACAGCTGGCTCATAGCATATCCTGTCATCGCACTGCAGAGTGCTGTGGGGAAACAGAGATTTATGTACGTTTAATAGGGAAACCAGGAAAACTGGACGTGGAAGAAAACACAGAAATTTACTGTGTGTCTAAAATCTTAGTTAACAGTGAATTTGTGTTTGCGCTGTTTTCTGTTTCTATATTTTCTGAAAGTCCACCTGTGCATCATTATGCTAAACTTTTATGCTGTTACACACAAACATAAAGTGAAACCTACCTGCTCATTTTGGAATTTCTGGCAGGGACTCGGCCCCTCTGAGAAGCTGCCGAAAGTACTGTGGAAAAAAGGTTTTTTTTTAGGTTTTTAATGAATTACTTCACTCTCCTAGATGAAAGCAAACACTTACTGAGGGCTTTTTGCTGCGAGTATCAGAGTACTTTTGCAGGAAAGGAACCAGTGTTGAAGTGGGCTCTGTGGCTTCTTCAGGCTGGAGTGAACAAGTTGGGAAAAATTAAATACACATTTCAAATTCACAGAAGATACACTCACCCCTCATTCTCATTCAAACATCCATCTTTAGGGTTTCAAGAAAATGGTCTGAAAAAGAGAAAATATCCCATGAGCAGCAGTTCTCTAAGTGAAAATGCCTTGTGGACGTCACAGGTCAGAGGAGAGTGGCCAGACTTCTGGCTGCTTTGAGCAGACAGGATAGGAGGGCAACAGTAACTCAAATAACCACTCATTATAACCAGGGTATCCAAAACAGCATCTCTGAATGCACAACATGTTGAACACAGAAGCAGATGGGCTACAGCAACAGAAGACCACACAAAGATTCACCAAAAATGGACAACAGAAGATATGAAAGACATTATCTGGTCTGATGAGTCTGAATTTCTGCTGTGACACTTAAAGGGAAGGGTCAGAATTTAAGTTAAAGAGCATGAAAGCACGGATGCATCCTGCCTTATACCAATAACTCAGACAGGTGGTGCTGGTGTAATGGTGTGGGGATATTTTCTTGACACACACTGAGTACTGCTGCTGACCATGTACATCTTTAATAACCCAGCCAACAAATCTGCTTTATGCCACAAAAATTTGAGTTCAGAAAGCAAAAGATCGACCTGACTTGTTACTAGAAAGGTGAACCAAACAGAGTGACTGGTGAGTGTAAATGACAGCCAGTTACAGTCCAGTATATACTTACAGGTGAGTTGTCAATGAATATCAAAATTAAATGATTTGCTGTGTCCTGAAATAAAAAAAAACACACACACAAAAAAGCAGTCAGTAAGTTTCAAACTCAAGTGTAGCGCTGTAAGTAATGTTTTGATTTGTCTTTTATTTGCATTCTCATAATACTGCACATTAGCGCTGGTTAAAGGACTATAAAAGAACTATCCTGTTAGACTGGCAAAAGCATCCAAAGACACGTTTAAAGGAAAAAACAGCTTTGGATTTCTATTCTACACTCACAGGATCAGCCAAGTAGTCCATTGAAGGAAGGAAGACAGAACCAGCCAAAACTTCTCTTATCAGGAGTGTAAGAGATCTGAGAGAATGACGAGATACAGAAGCAGGAAATAACAGAACGAAGCAATAAAGACGTAGTGCTGCATAGTGTCACAAATGACACTATTCTCATGGTAGAATCATGCTGTGCATTCATGTTGTGACTTAATTGGATAAATATATGGTTGCAGTGCATGGGCTTTACTTCCAGAGCAGTCAGTTACCTGCAGTCTGTGGCCTTGGGGGGCAGGATGTAAGGGAACAGTATCTCAGTCAGCTTCCTGAGGTAGAGAAGCTCATCTCTGCGACTGCGAAGAGCCACGTGGAGATCAGGACCATATTCCTCCAGGGCAGCTTGTTGAAGATACTCTATGTTTTTTACTGAAAAGAAACCAAAAAACATTTTTTATGATAAAAGAAATAAAAAACAAACTGCTCTGTGTGATTATATCTGCCATACCCTTCTGCCTTGCTTTGCTAATAATTTCAATGTGCTTCATGGAGACTTTAAGGAGCTTTTATGTGATGAGAGATGCCACATCCACCTAAG
>NW_020328527.1:67500-96525 GCF_001858045.2 Oreochromis niloticus
CTTTTAATCTGGTCCAGTCCGTATCTGGTCCCACACATGAACACGGACACACACTAGACCTGGTCTTGTCACACAGTCTACCTGTGTCTAACGTGGAAGTGACTGACACTGCTTTCTCTGACCATATGGCTGTATTATTTGATGCTGTGTTTTCACGCACTACAGTTCAAACCAGCGCTCCTGTTCGCCGCTGTCGGATTATTAACCCTTCCACTGCTGTCCAGTTCTCAACTGCTTTTAACCAGCTGTCTATCCCCGCCGATCGTACTCCCTTGGACACAGAGATCCTCAGCTCCTGGTTTCAATATTCTTGCCTTACTATTCTGGACTCTGTGGCACCAGTAAAAACCAGGAAGCCCAAGGCTAAAACTGACCCTTGGTTTAATGACGCCACTCGGGCTGTTAGGAGGGAGTGTCGTAGAGCTGAACGCAGATGGAAGAGGGACAAACTGCAGGTGTCTCTTCAAATCCTAAAGGACTGCTGGCGCCTCTATCAGGATACAGTCAAAGAGGCTAAAAGAAAATATTTCTCTAAGATCATTTCCTCCAACAGTCACAATCCACGTGTGTTATTTAAATCTATTGACTCAGTCTTAAATGCTCCACAAAGTGGCTGTTTGGAGGCCTCGCATAAACTGTCTAATGATTTTATGTGTTTTTTCATTGAGAAGGTTGCAACCACGCGGGCTCTCATTTCTTCCCCTGAGTCTGACCCCTCTGTCTTGATCCCTTGCTCTGCTGTTTTTAACCAGTTTGAGCCTGTGTCCCTTTCTTATTTAGAGGATGTGGTCGGCCACCTGAGGCCCTCTGGTTCCCCAAATGATCCTGTCCCACCACAGTTTTTTAAGGAGATTTTTCCTAGCATAGGCCAGGCTGTTCTTACTGTTATAAACAGCAGTTTAATATCTGGTGTAGTCCCTGCTAATTTTAAGCATGCGGTAGTACAACCCTTGCTTAAGAAACCTGCCCTGGACCACACTGTATTGGCTAACTACAGACCTATCTCCAAGTTGTCCTTTATGTCTAAAATCTTAGAGAAAATTGTACATTGCCAATTGATGGATTTTTTAAATGAGAATGGTATCCTGGAGGTCTTTCAATCAGGTTTTAAAAACTTTCATAGCACGGAGTCAGCACTTTTAAAGGTTTTTAATGATATCCTCCTTACTTGTGACTCTGGTAATCATGTTGTTCTCGTCCTCCTTGACCTAACAGCTGCCTTTGACACTGTAGACCACAACATTTTACTGTCTCGCTTGCACCATCTTGCAGGCATTCGTGGTACTGCTTTGAAATGGTTTAGGTCTTATCTTTGTGACAGAACTTTTAGTGTTAACTTTTTAGGGTATGAGTCTTCCTCTGCCACTTTTCAGTCTGGGGTCCCGCAGGGCTCAATTTTAGGGCCTCTGCTTTTTTCATTATATTTACAGCCCCTGGGAACCATCCTCAGAAGGCATGGAATATCCTTCCACTGCTATGCTGACGACTGTCAGATTTATCTGCCTCTGAAGCAGAAAGAGGCCTTCTCTATTAAGCCACTTCTAGCATGTCTAGAAGACATTAATTCTTGGATGTCCCTAAACTTTCTAAGGTGTAACTCAAGCAAAACCGAGGTGATTCTGTTTGGTCCTAGTGGACCTTGTGAACCCTCTGCTATTGATTTGGGACCCCTGGCAGAGTATTTTAAATCTGTTGTTACAAACCTGGGTTTTAAGATGGACAGTGATTTTAAATTAGACAGTCAAATTAGGGCTACTGTCAAGTCCAGTTTTTACCATTTAAGGCGCTTGGCAAAGATAAGACCTATTTTATCCAGGCCGCATCTTGAAACGGTAATCCATGCTTTTATTTCATGTCGTCTAGATTACTGTAATGCTCTGTATTGTGGAGTTAGTCAGCATCTTCTCTCTCGTCTGCAGCTGGTCCAGAATTCTGCTGCACGACTTTTAACCAAAACTCGTAAAAGAGAGCACATAACTCCCATCCTGGCTTCACTCCATTGGCTGCCTGTATATCTTAGAGTTTATTTTAAAATCCTCATGTTTGTTTTTAAATGTTTAAACGGTCTTGCCCCAACTTACCTCTCTGAGCTTCTGCATCCTTACTCACCCCCCAGGTCTCTCAGGTCAGCTGACAAGCTGCTCCTGGAGCTACCCAGGTCCAAGAGGAAGCTCAGAGGGGACAGGGCCTTCTCTATTGCTGCTCCTAATCTGTGGAACAATCTGCCCCAGCACATTAGAGAGGCCCCTTCACTGTCCACTTTTAAAACACATCTTAAAACCCATTTTTACTCCTTGGCATATGACACAGTTTGACCCGATTTTATTGATTTTATTGTTTTGATCTAATGTGCTGATTTTATTGTTTTAAATGTAATTCTCATCATTATTTTTATACTATTTTATTATTGTTTTTGCTATTTATGCTAATTTTATTTATTTTAATGTCATTTTAATAATTATTTTATATATATATTTTATTTATTTTATATTTTTAACATGTTCAATGTATCACTTTGGCATGTCAAGTGTACAGCACTTTGTGTTCAGCTGGGGGCTGATCTGAAAGTGCTATATAAATAAATTGCTTGCTTGCTTGCTTGCTTGCTTGCTTACGTAGTAACACAGTGATATGGACTTGGTCACAGATAATCCGTAAACAACGTCAGGCATTAAGCATTTATTATGCTAAATATATAACTGCTGCTGAAATAGATATAAGGTTTCAATGAAACACAAGTCAGCTTCTGTCCAGTCTACGACCATTGCACAACAGCATAACCACGTCACTCACCTGTGCCTTTTGCACTTGATTTTTCCACAAACAGCACAGCTGTGGTCCAGCGGAAACAGCTCCTGCTGGTACGACTACAAGATAAAGTCAGTAGCAAAGATTATGAACCGCTGCTGCTTTTGTGCCTTTTTATTCATCATCATCAATGTGTAAGTAAGCAATGGCATGCTTCCAACAAGTGATAGACATTACATATATTTCGCACATAAGTACTGACATCATATTCAGTACTTACTTTTGACAGTTCACTCTTCGGCCGCTCCCTTCTGCCGTCTGCCGTATTTTGCGGCTGCATTATCCACACCCACCACCGCGCTATGGATTGTGGGATATATGGGACCACGAAGCGTGCACCGTGGCATATACAGCTAAGGGTTTCCTTCCCAGGAAGGTGAAGCTGCGCACGCTCAGTCGTGCGTGTGCAGTTTTAGATTCTGAAGCGCTATTCTGACTCCAAGGGGTCTACGCTGATGACGTAAGAGTGGTTATTAGTTCGGAACCAGCATAGAAATGGGGATCGTGTAGATGGGTCATAAATCACATTTTGTTATAATTACACAAAATGTGTTCTAAACCCCCAAACCGTTCCTTTTATACCTGACTTTTAGGACCTCCAAGCCTGTAGTTATGTTCATTATCAGTTAGAGCCCCTCCTCATTCTTTTCTCCTTCTTCTTCTTTGGTGCAACCCTATAAATGCAGTGTACCCCTTTGGCCTCTCCCCTTTTCTACAATTCCCCTATGGGAGATGTGGGTGTCATTTCTTTCCAACACTTTAAAACACATGTAATTCATATTTAGCCACCCTGATGTTTCTGATTGCGATTTCAGTTCAATTATTGTTATTATTAAGCCTTTTTTTTGTTAGATGTTATAAGTGTGTAGGATGTGTGTATCATAAATGTGTTTTAGGTGCCATAAATGCTAGCATGAATATATACTCCTTGCTAGCTTGGAAGTTGTGGTGGGTTGAGCTAACCCTCTTCCCCACTGTTTGTATTTGGTCGTAGGAGCTGGAGCGGGCAAATTATTTACTTGGACGCCTTTCTTTCTTTTACCTTTCTTATCAGACAGAACGCATATAGTCATGCCGCTCGGGAGGAACGCATTAGTCGGGCTTGCTGTCGGGGCCACGGCCGGCTTGGTTGCCTTCGTTTACAGGCTCTGGGACAGCAGGAGGAGGTCCCAGAGCCTTGTGCTGGAGACACGGCCAGCGGATGGAGGAGCGCTGCTGGGGGACATGCTGGATGCCCAGGGTAGGCTGGCACTGACCTCAGCTGCCCAGGAGAACCATGAGCTACATGGTTGCCCAGGATTCAATTTAACATGAATGTCACTGAATGTTTAGTATCACGTCTTTCTTATAGCGGTGATGGCCAGACTAGTGTTGTTCCAGAAAGGGACATCTCCATTTTTCAGGATGCTCTATGTGTAGGACCTTTGCTTAGATTGTAAGGAGACTGCAGTCAACAGGTTTTCTCAAGGGGCTATAATATATAATTTCATATAGAAAATATAAATTATAGCCCCTGGCCGTGTCTGTCTGTCTGTCTCTCTCTCTCATTCATATATATATCATATCTATATATCTATATCTATGTATATCTATATCTATATCTATATCTAATATATCTATATATATCTATATCTAATATATCTATATCTATATCATATATATATAGATATAGATATATTAGATATAGATATAGATATATTAGATATAGATATATTAGATATAGATATAGATATATATATAGATATAGATATATATAGAGAGATATAGATATAGATATATATAATGTTGATATGTTGGATAGATTGTAAGAACTCATTTACAATAGTTTTTGGGCAAACACTGTTGGATATACTGACCAGAGTCTGACTTGAGACTGGCTTTTATTTCCATTTATTCAAGTCTAAAACAAAGCATAGCACGTTTCCTTTTCATACTGGCATTTTAAAAATAAGATTTACATCATTGTTATAAACTGATTAATAAGTTAACTGTTCCTGTATATTAAGTTGTAATGCCTTTTGTGCTGACTAAAATCTCCCAGTGGAGGTATTCCAGATAGACCAGGCCACAAGTATCATTGTCACTGCAACCTGGAGGCAGGTTGGAGACATGGGTACAGTACTTATTAAATTGAAACAAGTAACTCCTGTCTCTGTCTTCAGAGATGGAGGCTCAGCAGCAGTGGAGGCTGTGGTTCAGGGGCTTTTCCCAGAGCAGCAAGTGGAGCTCAGAAATCAGCTGGAACAAATGCTATGCTGCGTGGCATCTCTGCGTTCAGAGGTAGCTGAGCTCAGGGGACGTCTACAGGACATTGCCTGGCAGATCAATCATGATGTCAAGTGAGTTGCACTATGGTGAGCTACATAGAATCTGTCCTGCAGTACTGTGCAGAGGTTTTGTGTCACCCCTCAGTTCTTTACTGGGTCATAGTCAGTATTTGGTGTGAGCACCTTTATTCTTCAGCCGAGGCAACTTTCTGTCATCTCTTTAAGTAGTCTTCAGGAACAGCTCTCCTAGCTTCTTGAAGGACAAAGCTCTTCTTTGTGTGGACGATTCCACACTGCTTCAATAATACTGAGGTAGGGCTCTGGGGAGGCCCATCCATAACTGATAGTTCTCCACTGCATGTTTTTGTATCCAAGTATGCTTTTACTGCATTGTCAGTGTGTTTCCAAGCAGACACTTTCAGATGACACTGGATCAAGAATTCAAATCCTCCATCTACGAACTGTTTAGTGTCTTTCACGCTGTGTTATCTTTGATATTTTTCATAGATTTGAGTAAAGTAATGGAACCAATAATGTGTTTTTGTTTTTTGCATCATGGATTGTGGGATATATGGGACCACGAAGCGTGCACCGTGCACACACAGCTAAGGGTTTCCTTCCGAGGACGGTGAAGCTGCGCACGCTCAGTCGTGCGTGTGTGGTCTCAGATTCTGAAGCGCTATTCTGACTCCAAGGTGTCTACGCTGATGACGTAAGAGTGGTTATTTGTTCGGAACCAGCATAGAAATGGGCATCGTGTAGATGTAACAGGGTCATAAATCACATTATACATTTATGATACACAGTATGTGTGTATCATGAATGTGTTTTAGGCGCCATAAATGGTAGCATGAATATATACTCCTTGCTAGCTTGGAAGTTGTGGTGGGTTGAGCTAACCCTCTTCCCCACTGTTTGTATTTGGTCGTAGGAGCTGGAGTGGGCAAATTATTTACTTGGAGGCCTTTCTTTCTTTTACCTTTCCTTTCTTATCAGACAGAACGCATAGTCATGCCGCTCGGGAGAACCGTCTTAGTCGGGCTGGCTGTCGGGGCCACGGCCGGCTTGTGCTTGGTTGCCTTCTTCGTTTACAGGCAGATCAGCAGGAGGAGGTCCCAGAGCCTTGTGCTGGAGACATGGCCAGCGGCCCGGGCGGATGGAGGAGTGCTGCTGCGTGGCATCTCTACGTTTAGAGGTAGCTGAGCTCAAGGAAGGCCTACAGGTCATTGAACATATCATTCAGGATGTCAAGTGAGTTGCACTATGGTGAGCTACGTAGAAACTGTCCTGCAGTACTGTGCAGAGGTTTTGTGTCACCCCTCAGTTCTTTACTGGGTCATAGTCAGTATTTGGTGTGAGCACCTTTATTCTTCAGCCGAGGCAGCTTTCTGTCATCTCTTTAAGTAGTCTTCAGGAACAGCTCTCCTAGCTTCTTGAAGGACAAAGCTCTTCTTTGTGTGGACGATTCCACACTGCTTCAATAATACTGAGGTAGGGCTCTGGGGAGGCCCATCCATGACTGATAGTTCTCCACTGCATGTTTTTGTATCCAAGTATGCTTTTACTGCATTGTCAGTGTGTTTCCAAGCAGACACTTTCAGATGACACTGGATCAAGAATCCAAATCCTCCATCTACTAACTGTTTAGTGTCTTTCACGCTGTGTTATCTTTGATATTTTTCATAGATTTGAGTAAAGTAATGGAACAAATAATGTGTTTTTGTTTTTTGCATCAAACTTGGTTCTTTGCTAAGTCATCTGTACATGTGAGACATTCCCTCCTGTTGTCAGTATAACTTTTAAGTGAGATATCAGTATGTAACATCTTGTTGAACATTTTCTGTCACATCGTCATTAATCACACAAAGTCTTCATGTTCCAACAGGTCGGAGTCATCATCATCATTTTTGACGGCTATGTATGCAGCAACAGTGGAAAATATTATGCGGTTAATCATGAGTTTTAGACATGGCAGGATACATGTTACAAAAACAAAATAAAAGTAAAGACACTCCAACTCCGATGAATAGTCTTTTTAGCACCTGTAACCAGGAGCCAGTGTAAAGCCAAGAAAACCAGTCACTTGTATCACTTACATAGTCCTGATTTTGGGCCTGCTGGATCTCTCTCAAGGCATTCAGGGCGCCAGTCATGTTTGATGAGTGTACATTGTCTGGTATGTAAGTGCAGCAGGTGTTGTTGAAGAGGACGCAAAGTCCCCCTTTCTCTGCTAGTATCATGTCCAGAGCTACTCGATGTTGCATCACTGTGATCCGTAATGCATCAATTTCCTGGTTCTGCTCCTCGTTGATTTTGCACGAAGCGTTCAAGAAGAGTCCAAAACGGTAGTCCAGAGTTTCAATCCTCAGCATGCTTTTTCCAGTTCCCTGGTCCTGTCGTGGATATAGCGGTACCAGGCATTGTTCATCCAAGGGTGGATGTGGTCTTGTGTCATGTCTCTTAGGTGGCAGTTGTCTTGCGTCCATCTTTTCTGTCTGCCTCATGATTCAGCTGTTTCCGGCATCAGCTGGGGTCCTGTAAGGGTGAGCATCGTAGTCAAAGTAACCAAGAGGGTCCACCTTCCCATGGTTGCACAGGTCCGTCACACCCTGTCACTTGGCTGCCCTAGAGTTGGTCAGCGGCTGGAGGTTGAAGTGCGAGCAATTCCCTACGGGCGCCCAATCAGCACTTCCCCCTCACCACTGAAGCAATCAAGTGTGGGTGAGATTTCCCTAATGTGGTTCCTCGGGGGTGTCGGGGTTTCCTGGGACCTCAACCCTTTTGCAGTGGCTCTGATGTATCCAGGAGGGTCTCTCCGCTATTTTGCAGGCCTCGTCAGCACTCAAGTTTTATGGCCTCTGCCAACCCCCATCACCTCACTTCAGGCCTCTGTCCTGTGTTCCATTGTCTCTTCTTGCCATTTTACTCCAAAAGTGGCAAATGTCAAACTCCAACAGTCTCCTCAAAAGTTCTTTTCACATGCACAGTGAAGTTGCAGCTTGTTGGAAACACAGTGCCATTCATCCAGTCAGTCAGGATGGGTTTGCTTTTCTTCTCCGATGCTGTTTGTCCACACTGCTGCTGCTTGCTGGGTCTCTTTGCTCAGGACTTTGCTGCTGTCTCTTTATCTGCCATGTTATTGCTCTTTGGAACTGCATTCCTTGTCTTCAGGGAGGAGTGAGAGCTCGCTTGTGAGGTTGAGGGACACATGGCGCTGTAAATAAGTTAGCCAGAAATTGGCCTGAACGTTTCCAATGGTGTTAAACTATAACTTTCTTCCGACCGCTGCATGTGGAAAATTGATTCAGGTCTGCTTTTCATCTAAAAGTGACTAAACTAAGACATTTTCATTATTATCATCACTGCCCAGATAGCAAGACGACATTGAATCTATGTTGATTTTTCATCCAAACCGTCGTATATGGTCGGGGTTGAAATGCCAATGTTGTAACAACATTGAAATACTGTGGTAAACCGACGGTCTTACTATAGAGACGTTGTAACGATGTTGATTCACCGTTGTTTTTTTGTCATTGATATTTGATCTATTTATAGTCGACCAGGTGACAACAACAACGTCGAGAAAACGTCTATTTATAGTTGACGATCATTCGGCTCCGGTCACCATCAAAAACCATCGATTTGTAGTTGAGCATTAAATTGCATTGCAACTGATCAGGTATAAAGTACCAGAGAAAGTAGATTTATTGTTCATTTGTTATCAATGACTTGGTCCACCAGCTTTAAAAAATCGTGTCTACGTGCAATTTATGTATAGTTGACCGAAATTAAAGCAGCGATCACTTGGACTATTCCGCAGCACCCCTCTCACATTGGTACATCCCCCCAGGTATTCATTGTCTTCTACAGTAGAGCGGGACATTTGATTTACTCTCAGCGGAATTGACCGGAGGAGGCTTCAGGTCATGCACTGCACTGGCCCGCACCACGATTAGTATAAGGTAAGAATGAATGATTTTTTTTTTTCCTACTCGTTATTTCCATGTTTGCATTTGAATAACAGTAAAAAACTCGTTAATGTTGTACATTAACGAGTTTTTTTACTGTTATTTACGAGCCCGAAATTGTGTCTACTTCTTACAATCCGGCAACAAATAAACTGCACTGCGAACAAAGTATATCAACAAAGAAAACATTTTCGTTTCATAATTTCTTCGTTATATTCCCTTACAAAGCTAGCTTTAACGCTTCGAGGTTTCCTTTGTTCTTGCCGTCGCCTCGGCGCTTGACCCAGACTTTCGCTCTGTAGTTGCTTAGTACTACAAAAAATTCTAAATCCGTGATATATGATTGATAAACGTAAAGTTAACTGTATAAACGTGTTCAATGACTTTGTTACTTTTGATGATTGGAGAGCACTCGCTTCAATTCGCAAACGAAAACTTTAGACTCAGTTTGAATGCTCACGCAGCATGCCCACGTGACTGTACGTTGCACGCGTACATGACTTTCCGTTTGTGCCTTGAATAATGAATAAGGCTACGTCCACACGTACCAGCGTATTTTTGAAACCGCTGATTTTTCTATGCGTTTGCACCTTTTGTCCACACGTAATGTATGTCTGGCCGTACATTGTGTTTGTATTTCCAGGCACATTTCACGAAGCAGAACGCAGTCTTCAGAGATATCCACGTGAACGCTGTGATACGTCTGACCTTCAGTCCGAAAAAGAGAACCCGGACCAGTCTTAAAAGAAAGCACAAGTAAAACCTTTTTATTCACAAACATATCTTTGATTGTTAAGAATTTATGATCTTGTCTTTTATACATATCTGTGGTGCTTGCATACTGCAATATCACCACATAATATAGTCCAAAAAGTGGAAGTTTGTAAACTTTTTAAAAATGCAAAGCCGTGTACACTTGTGCACTTCAAAAATTCATTGTATACTGTACCTTCTTGCACGTCTCTGTTTCCTGTGTGTGTTGTTAGAAATCAAACTATTTTTAGGAAACAATATGCCAAAAGCATATTTACAATTACTTAAGACCGTTTTTAATTTCTTTTCTTTAGACCAAATCCCCTGTACACATATACGGACTCAGAGGATGAGCAGCCTACAAAAAAACGGTTTCCCCAGGCCCCTCGAGTGAAAATACCAGGTAATAAAATACTGTCTAGTGTCTGTGTACATATCTGTGTCTGACACGAGGAAACTTTTTTGACAAGTTGTCTGTATTCTTAAATACTTAAAAAAATTATCTTTTTCTAAACAGCCCTCATCACTCCGCAGTCTGCCCCCCAGCCCACTGATAGCAACCATCATAATGCCCCACCCAGCTTCCGGCACCTTTCGCCACTCCGGCACAAGCCGACACAGCTTTGCGATCTCGCCAGCATGCAGAGTCTGATGTCTTCCCTATAGATGGTATGCTTTTAAAAAAGCTTTAAAGCTGCATCACAATGTCAATGTACTCTTATCTAAAAAAAAACAAAAAAACAATTTATACTCCTGAATGTCATCTTGTTGTGATTTTTTTTTTTTTTCTTCTGTAGATTCCAGACACTCTGTGAGGCCACTATTACAAGGCAAGTTTGAAAATCTTGGAATTTCACAGTTTACATGGTATAACAAATATATGTGACAGGCAAAAACTAGTAAACACTTTTAGCAGTTACAAGAACTAACAAATGAATATCCAACAAAAGGGAATAGAAATACATTGTACTGCCAATACTTTGGTTTATTCTTTGTATGACTTGAAAATCAGGCTTTAGGGAAAACTAAATGACATGTTTCTATCATCAATTACATGAAGTAAACACACAAGCACTTGCATACACATTTAAGACATGAGACACGCTAATTCCATCTCATAAAATGTGTCTATAGGTGAGACGCTTTGCGTTGATTGGTGCTGCTGGACCACACTGGAGGTGCGAGTCCGCCGTGTAATGGTTTATGCCATTACAAAGGAGCTGTACTCTGTACTCAACTGGGCAGGGGAAAAAAACAAGGACCAGACAAAGCAAAAAAGGGCATTTAAAGAGACAGCGCTGTGCAGATGCATATTTGGTAAGTTTGAACATTTATTGTAGTTTTATGAGCCTAAAGTGAACAATAAAGGGATCAATTGATGTGCTGGGTGCGTTTCACATTTCCTATGTCTGTTTTTTGCTATATTACTTTGTCTTTCTTAATAACAAGACTTTCATGTCCGGTTAATCTGGAGATGGAGTCTTTGGTCTTCGGCTTGTTTTGTCCTCGGGTTTTACACTTTGTACAGCCCGAGGACCCCATGTTTTCTTTTTTTTTTTTTTAAAGGATACACGGCACACCATGCTAAGACATATCACATTTTCAGCTTATAGCTCTTTGGGAATCAAATGCGGCAGTTTGCTGATTTCCGTCCGGTGACTTTCATGTTTATCAGCCTAGGAGTTTACATACTTTCTCCCTGCTGAAGACAATTAACAAGAGCTTATTCATGTGCTCTAATTCCCTTTTTTTGTCTTTGTTTTTTTGTGTGTGTGTCTATTTTTGTCCTAGATGGCCTGGCGCAGCAGGTAGGGGCGAACTCTGTCTGAGTTGGTCTTTGCTCAAGCAGTCCAGAAATGGCTCAGATATGCTCCAGATTGTACGGGTGGTGCGCAGGACGCACATCATCCATCCCCATCCCGGAGTAAATAATAAAAAGTGACGTGAAACATAGAAATGTAAATAGGAAACTTTGTCTTTTAATAAAGTATTTTGCAAATGATACATGTCTATTGACCTTTTTTGTTTTTTTTTGTTTTTTTTCAATAAAAAGCAACTGTGCGAAAGAGGTGGAAAATCAATACCATAGCTCAACAGTGTTTCAATATCAGAATCTGACATTGTTTCAATGTCAACAGTGTTAGAAAATATAACGTAGAATCAATGTCAGGTTTCAACATTGATTCAACATCAAAACCTGACGTTGTTTCAACGTTAAAAATGGGTGCAAGAGTGATGTTGGGTCAACGTCACACTTCAACGTTGCTTCAATGACGTCGCCTGATATTGACTCAACATTGTTTCAATGTTTCCTTGCTATCTGGGTGCTTAACCAACACACATCTCTCTCTCTCTCTCTCTCTCTCTCTTTTTTTTTGCAACTGGTAACCTGCAGAATCAGCGCTCTCACAATTGGAGGCAATTACTTTTACACAGTGCACACACACTGTGACGTCAGACACATTCACACTCACTTTTTTCATCTGCATAAATAAATCATATGGCCAATGGCATGTGCCATGGTGATCCATAAGTATGAGCACAAGTTTATATAGTTATTTTTCAACCCAACAAAACAAATAAACAAGAACATGATGCTGATGCTATGAACACTCTACACACAAGTCAAGATGCAGGAAAACTGCTCACGGAAACGCTGCACACTCCAGTTATCATAGTTTTGTTTCCCTCTCTTTGATAAGTTCTCAGCCAGCACTCGATCTGATGATGTGTAGCTTACTCATCAGCTCAGAAGAGACCGCAACGCAACCTCACACAGTGGTTGCATGCTTTGCCCCACAGTGGCAAAGACTTGCACTTTCATATTCAATTCAGCTTCTCCATCATGTAGTTTTAGCTGTTTTACACAGGGTTCAGCATATTAGTTGTTTTCATAGGTGTGCTCTATATCTCAACCATGGCTCATAATAGGATGACAGTTTTTCAAACAGGTCAAGTGCCTCTATGCACTTCATTAGTTTAAATATTTGCCTATTTTACTTCATCTCATATGTCATTGTACTGAATTTGAGCAACCCTAAGCTTAATGCAGATTACTGTTAACAACTGGTTAAATTAATGGTCTGGAGCACAGGCTGTTATTGTTCAGGGCAATCTAAAGAATCATCTAACCATTTTGTTTCAGCAAGGGGTGGGGGAAAGCCATTCACCAGAGCACATCTTAGCTGCTGCTGATGTGGGCTGGCCTTTTCCACACGCTCTTCAAGGCTGCTGTGTTTCCTGAAAACTTATAACATTTGAATGGAATTTCTTGTTTCAGGGCAGCTCTCAGCTGGGTAACAGCTGAGGGATTGCATTTCCCTTCCCAGCTGCGGTTTGTAGCTTTTCGTGGATTTCTCCACCTATTTGCACTTATTTTACCTGCTCCGGTATGTTGTTTTTCTAGCCATTCCTCATCAGGTGTTAATTTTACTTGTTTATTCCCCATTTTCAAAGATTTTGCTGGGCCGTCACTGGCACGGTTGACTTCAGAGTGGTTGCTGATACGGCCTTCGACTTCACCCTAGAGATGAAGCGGTATCAGTTTTATGAGATAAAACTCAACCGTTCTCCTTTGTCACCAGTATGTGAGCCTCAAGCAAAGAACACAAAATGGAAGTAGTTCAGCAGCGTATTGTGCTGTAAAATCAACTTACTTCCAGACACATACACACACAGACATTTGCGCGCTAATTTGTCACAAAGTAATTTCGGCTACCTCTAAAACCAGTCTAAACTTAGTTCTTTTTGGCGAACTTAAACCTATTTTATCACGTTTCTTTAAACCTTTGCGGCCGTTTTATATATATCAAAATAGTGTTTCTCACCCTCAGGCGTCTCACTGGTGGTTCGGATCGTCAGACTGAATCGCACCGCCGTGGACCAAACTATAAACACCGGTCCGGACCCGAATTCTAAGAGGGCTGTGCACAATCTTCGGTGCTGGCTCCCCACGGTGTCAGGAATCAGTCCGCCAGATCTTGGAACAGAGTCACAGATAACGGTTCTGATGTTTCTGCACCGGCTACGAAGGACCAAAACAAATGTCAAGAGATGTATTCTAAGACACTTCTTCAGCTTCGAATCAGAGAGGAGAGAAACACAGTTTTTTACTTGCAGCAAGGGCAGTCACAGAACACTCGCGCGGAATGGAGGGCTCCGAGACTCGCGCCGTGCCACTGCCCTGGTCTTTATTTAGATTGGTTCTGTGTGTGTGTGTGGGGTCAGAGTGTGACCCCATAAAGACTTCCCTAAACCTGCTGGTCTGGAAGTCCAGCAGTTCATCTAAACAAAAGGCACTTAGCTAAAAACAGACATAGATATATTTATCCTATCATAAAACAATAAAAGAAGGTACGACCTCTCCCATGCTCCCAAAATGTGGGTGTGAAAGCCAGAACACCCTGGAATGCACACAAAGTCTTTTCAAACTATCAAGGATCACACATCCTATCACTAAACAATCGATTATATACCTCTAAGCATATATGGAAACTTATATCATTAAAAGATTATACTGACTACTAAGTACAATTTTCCATTGACACTTCTGAGGAAGGTGAAGCTGCGCACGCTCAGTCGTGCGTGTGCAGTCTCAGATTCTGAAGCGCTATTCTGACTCCAAGGCGTCTACGCTGATGACGTAAGAGTGGTTATTTGTTCGGAACCAGCATAGAAATGGGCATCGTGTAGATGGGTCATAAATCACATCTTGTTATAATTACACAAAATGTGTTCTAAACCCCCAAACCGTTCCTTTTATACCTGACTTTTAGGACCTCCAAGCCTGTAGTTATGTTCATTATCGGTTAGAGTCCCTCCTCATTCTTTTCTCCTTCTTCTTTGGTGCAATCCTATAAATAGAGTGTACCCCTTTGGCCTCTCCCCTTTTCTACAATTCCCCTATGGGAGAGGTGGGTGTCATTTCTTTCCAACACTTTAAAACACATATAATTCATATTTAGCCACCCTGATGTTTCTGATTGCGATTTTAGTTCAATTATTGTCATTATTAAGCCTGTTTTTTGTTAGATGTTATAAGTGTGTAGTATGTGTGTATCATAAATGTGTTTTAGGCGCCATAAATGCTAGCATGAATATATACTCCTTGCTAGCTTGGAAGCTGTGGTGGGTTGAGCTAACCCTCTTCCCCACTGTTTGTATTTGGTCGTAGGAGCTGGAGCGGGCAAATTATTTACTTGGACGCCTTTCTTTCTTTTACCTTTCTTATCAGACAGAACGCATATAGTCATGCCGCTCGGAAGAACCACCTTAGTTGGGCTGGCTGTCGGGGCCACGGCCGGCTTGGTTGCATTCGTTTACAGGCTCTGGGACAGCAGGAGGTGGTCCCAGAGCCTTGTACTGGAGACACGGCCAGCGGATGGAGGAGCGCTGCTGGGGGACACGCTGGATGCCCAGGGTAGGCTGGCACTGACCTCAGCTGCCCAGGAGAACCATGAGCTACATGGTTGCCCAGGATTCAATTTAACATGAACGTCACTGAATGTTTAGTATCACGTCTTTCTTATAGCGGTGATGGCCAGGCTAGTGTTGTTCCAGAAAGGGACGTCTCCACTTTTCAGGATGCTCTATGTGTAGGACCTTTGCTTAGATTGTAAGGAGACTGCAGTCAACAGGTTTTCTCAAGGGGCTATAATATATAATTTCATATAGAAAATATAAATTATATATTATAGCCCCTGGCCGTGTATGTATATATCTCTCTCTCTCTCTCCATATATATCTATATCTATATATCTATATCTATCTATATATATATATATATATATAGATAGATATATTTTGATATGTTGGATAGATTGTAAGAACTCATTTACAATAGTTTTTGGGCAAACACTGTTGGATATACTGACCAGAGTCTGACTTGAGACTGGCTTTTATTTCCATTTATTCAAGTCTAAAACAAAGCATAGCACGTTTCCTTTTCATACTGGCATTTTAAAAATAAGATTTACATCATTGTTATAAACTGATTAATAAGTTAACTGTTCCTGTATATTAAGTTGTAATGCCTTTTGTGCTGACTAAAATCTCCCAGTGGAGGTATTCCAGATAGACCAGGCCACAAGTATCATTGTCACTGCAACCTGGAGGCAGGTTGGAGACATGGGTACAGTACTTATTAAATTGAAACAAGTAACTCCTGTCTCTGTCTTCAGAGATGGAGGCTCAGCAGCAGTGGAGGCTGTGGTTCAGGGGCTTTTCCCAGAGCAGCAAGTGGAGCTCAGAAATCAGCTGGAACAAATGCTATGCTGCGTGGCATCTCTGCGTTCAGAGGTAGCTGAGCTCAGGGGACGTCTACAGGACATTGCCTGGCAGATCACTCATGATGTCAAGTGAGTTGAACTATGGTGAGCTACATAGAATCTGTCCTGCAGTACTGTGCAGAGGTTTTGTGTCACCCCTCAGTTCTTTACTGGGTCATAGTCAGTATTTGGTGTGAGCACCTTTATTCTTCAGCCGAGGCAGCTTTCTGTCATCTCTTTAAGTAGTCTTCAGGAACAGCTCTCCTAGCTTCTTGAAGGACAAAGCTCTTCTTTGTGTGGACGATTCCACACTGCTTCAATAATACTGAGGTAGGGCTCTGGGGAGGCCCATCCATGACTGATAGTTCTCCACTGCATGTTTTTGTATCCAAGTATGCTTTTACTGCATTGTCAGTGTGTTTCCAAGCAGACACTTTCAGATGACACTGGATCAAGAATCCAAATCCTCCATCTACTAACTGTTTAGTGTCTTTCACGCTGTGTTATCTTTGATATTTTTCATAGATTTGAGTAAAGTAATGGAACAAATAATGTGTTCCATTACATCCATGACAGAACGCAAGTCATGCCGCTTGGGAGAACCGTCGGGCTGGCTGTCGGGGCCACGGCCGGCTTGTGCTTGGTTGCGTTTACAGTTTACAGGCTCTGGGACAGCAGGAGGAAGTCCCAGAGCGTTGTGCTGGAGACACGGCCAGTGGCCCAGGCGAATGGAGGAGCACTGCTAGGGGACACGCTGGATGCCCAGGGTAGGCTGGCACTGACCTCAGCTGCCCAGGAGAACCATGAGCTACATGGTTGCCCAGGATTCAATTTAACATGAACGTCACTGAATGTTTAGTATCACGTCTTTCTTATAGCGGTGATGGCCAGGCTAGTGTTGTTCCAGAAAGGGACATCTCCATTTTTCAGGATGCTCTATGTGTAGGACCTTTGCTTAGATTGTAAGGAGACTGCTTTCAACAGGTTTTATCAAGGGGCTATAATATATAATTTCATATAAAAAATATAAATTATATATTATAGCCCCTGGCCATATATATATATATATATATATATATATATATATATATATATATATATATATATATATATATATATATGTATACGTATATATGTTGATATGTTGATATGTTGGATAGATTGTAAGAACTCATTTATAACAGTTTTTGGGCAAACACTGTTGGATATACTGACCAGAGTCTGACTTGAGACTGGCTTTTATTTCCATTTATTCAAGTCTAAAACAAAGCATAGCACGTTTCCTTTTCATACTGGCATTTTAAAAATAAGATTTACATCATTGTTATAAACTGATTAATAAGTTAACTGTTCCTGTATATTAAGTTGTAATGCCTTTTGTGCTGACTAAAATCTCCCAGTGGAGGTATTCCAGATAGACCAGGCCACAAGTATCATTGTCACTGCAACCTGGAGGCAGGTTGGAGACATGGGTACAGTACTTATTAAATTGAAACAAGTAACTTGTCCCCGGTTCCGGGGTCTCGGGGTCTGTGAACAGTGTGGACCTTTATTAGGGCCCGAGCACCGAGAGTGCGAAGGCCCTATTGTATCTGCTCTGTTTCTTCTTCTTCTTCTTCTTCTTCTTCTTCTTCTTCTTATTATTATTATTATTATTATTAGGGCCCGAGCACTGACTGTGCGAAGGCCCTATTGTATCTGCTCTGTTTCTTATTAGGGCCCGAGCACTGACAGTGCGAAGGCCCTATTGTATCTGCTCCGTTTCTTATTATTAGGGCCCGAGCACTGAGAGTGCGAAGGCCCTATTGTATCTGCTCTGTTTCTTATTATTAGGGCCCGAGCACTGAGAGTGCGAAGGCCCTATTGTATCTGCTCTGTTTATTATTATTATTAGGGCCCGAGCACAAAAGTGCGAAGGCCCTATTGTATCTGCTCTGTTTCTTATTATTATTATTATTATTATTATTATTATTATTATTATTATTATTATTATTTCGGCAAATGAATCGGCCTTTTGAGGGCCTAAACATGCTCGAAAACTCATGAAATTTTGCAGACGCGTCAGGTCTGGTGAAAATTTACGTATTTTAATGTCCCTAGACATGTCCAGGGAAAATTGGCTCAGTAGCGCCACCTAGAAAAATGAGAAACGCGAGCCCCCGAGATGGGTATGACCTACATGTATAAAACTCGGAACACTTATCTAACGTTCGGAGACGCACATAAAAGTCTATTATGGCCATGTCCTAAACCCAACAGGAAGTCCGCCATTTGGAAGTGAAGGTGACATTTTGGCTCTAATTTTGCCATTTCCATGCCTCGAACTTTTGCGAACTCCTCATTGGAATTTCATCGTACAAGCTTCATATTTGGTCAGTGTCAACTACACACCTGGGCCATGTTAAATTGCGGAGCTTTTGAGTTTTCGGGTTACTGTGAGGCCGTGGCGCCACGGCGAATTTCGATGACTCGCCATGAAAATCTTATTGCCTCTCGTTCTGTCATACATTGTCCGACCTTGACCAAAGTGGACACATATGATAAGGCTCCACCCCTGAACATATTTCAACTGCCATATTTGACACCAGGGACAGCGCCACCTAGTGGGAACAGGAAATGTCATGTTTTACACTTTGGGGTACAGTATTGTAATGGGTGACATCTGCAGCCTCAAATTTCTCCAGGAAAGCCTTAAGGAGTTGGTCTTGGGTTACAGAGAAAACTGTGAGTTTTCGCTGAAGGGTGTGACCCCAGCAGCATGGCGAACATTGAGGTCTCGCCATGAAGAAACAAATTAGTGTAACTCAATGAAATCCAATCTGATCAGTACCACATTTTACAGGGATGATGTCAGACCCGCCCTGAACAGATTGATATGCCCATTGTCAGGAATACGTAGAGCGCCACCTAGTGGCACCAGGAAATGTCATGTCTTTCATTTTGTTGTACTGATTTTCACAGGTTCATCATGGCCACCTCAAAAGCGGTGAATATCACCATCAGTCCCTCTTGATGCTTCAGTGAGAAAATTGTGACTATAAACTGAACGGCGCACCCTGGTGGCAGCGCAGTTCACCATGAAAGATGAAGTGGCTTTTGAGGGGCTTGAAAAGTTTAAAAAGTCTTGAAATTTGGCGCACACCTCTAATGTGATGAGGGATTTCTTTTTATATGTTCATTTTCCTTGAAGAGCGCAAAATGGCTCCACAGCGCCCCCTACAAAATTTCAAAACAACAGCCCCTGCTCTGTGTTTTATGTATGAGTTTGAAACCTGGCAAGCTTATTGGAGATATCAAGATGTACAAAAAAGTCTCTTGGAGCAATATCCCAAATCCAACAGGAAGTCAGCCATTTTAAAATTAATGTGTAAATTTGGCGACATTTTCCCCTCTTTTCAGGCCTCATACTTTGACGAACTCCTCCAAGGGATTTCATTAGATTTACGCGATCTCCTGTGTGTGGAATCTAAAGACCTTTGTGATGTTAAATTGCGAAGCTTTTTACGTTCTGGGAAACGGGGTGGTCATGGCGGCACGTGGAGTTTCAATCACTCGCCAAAAAGCAGTAACCTGCTGTCGCTCAAAAACACAATGTCCAATCTCTCCCAAAGGTCGCAGGCGTGATGAGACTCGAGCTCGGAAATGTTTGTTATGCCATTTGTCAGTAATGGTTAGAGCGCCACCTAGTGGGACGACTATAATAATGGTTGAATGAGATGAAATTTTAGCTGGTGGTTAAATGCATGAATTCCATCAATGTGACATCAGATCGGAAGCGCTGGTTTTAGGTGTTGGGCTTGGCTCGACGCGCCGGGGGTGCGAGGGCCCTCATATCGCTGCTTGCAGCTTTAATTATTATTAGGGCCCGAGCACCGAGAGTGCGAAGGCCCTATTGTATCTGCTCTGTTTCTTATTATTATTATTATTATTATTATTATTATTATTATTATTATTATTATTTCGGCAAATGAATCGGCCTTTTGAGGGCCTAAACATGCTCAAAAACTCATGAAATTTTGCACACGCGTCAGGACTGGTGAAAATTTACGTATTTTAATGTCTGTAGACATGTCCAGGGAAAATTGGCTCAGTAGCGCCACCTAGAAAAATGAGAAACGCGAGTCCCCGAGATGGGTATGACCTACAGTTAAGCCCAAAATTATTCATACCCCTGGCAAATTTTGACTTAAAGTTACTTTTATTCAACTAGCAAGTTATTTTTTGACTGGAAATGACACAGGCGTCTCACAAAAGATAATAAGATGATGTACAAGACGCATCATTGTGGAAAAAAAATATTTCTCAGCTTTTATTTACATTTGAGCAAAAAGTATCATGTCCAGAATTATTCATACCCTTTACAAACTGTCACAGTCTCTGGGAAAATCCAAAGTTCAATACCATTCCAAATAGTCAAAGCTGTTCTAAAGCATCCTAATTACCCTGATTAATTGGAAATAGCTGTTTTGATCAACTCAACAGGTGAAAAACAGCAGCTCTCTGCAGGTGGTCTGTGGACAGTCATGGCTAAGACAAAGGAACTCAGTGAGGACCTGTGGCTGCGCATTGTGGCTGCTCACAAGTGAGGAATGGGCTACAAGGCCATATCCAAATGTTTTCAAGTTCCAGTGGCCACAGTGCAAAGTATTATTAAAAAATACAAGATGTTCCGCACTGTGGAAAATCTCAGAGGACGTTGTCGGAAGCCAAAAGTGACACCTGTGCTGGCCAGGAGGATAGTGAGAGAGGTGAAAAAGAATCCAAGGATCACCACCAAGGCCATTCTGGTGAATCTGGGCTCTGCTGGTGGCAATGTCTCAAGCCAGACAGTCCAACGGACACTGTTGGGTTCCACGGATGCAGACCAAGGAAAACGCCACTTCTCCAGGCACTTCTAAGGCATGCAAAAGCTCATTTGGCCTTTGCAAATGCTCATCTGGACAAAGAAGAAGGTTTCTGGTCTTCAGTGTTATGGTCAGATGAAACAAAAATTGAATTATTTGGTCACAATGATGTTGGCATCATTGTGATCATTTGGCATAAAAATGGAGAAGCCTTCAACCCAAAGAACACCATCCCCACTGTCAAACATGGTGGTGGGAACCTAATGCTTTGGGGGTGTTTTTTAGCCAATGGACCAGGGAACCTAATCACAGTAAACAGCACCATGAAAAAAGAGCAATACATGAAGATTCTCAACAACAACATCAGGCAGTCTGCAGAAAAACTTGGCCTTGGGAACCAGTGGACATTTTAGCACGACAATAACCCAAAACATACAGCAAACGTGGTGAAGAAATGGTTAGCAGACAACACCAGTAACGTTTTGCAGTGGCCTAGCCAGAGTCCTGACTTGAATCCAATTGAGAATCTGTGGAGGGAGCTAAAGATCAGGGTGATGGCAAGAAGACCCTCCAACCTGAAAGATTTGGAGCTCATTGCTAAAGACGAATGGGCAAAAATGCCTGTGGAGACATGCAACAAGCTGGTCTGCAATTATAGGAAGCGTTTGATTGCTGTAATAGCCAATAAAGGCTTTTTTCTATTGATTATTGAGAAGGGTATGAATAATTCTGGACATGATACTTTTTGCTAAAATATAAATAAAACCTGAGAAATATTTTTTTCCACAATGATGCCTCTTGTACATCGTCTTATTATCTTTGGGGAGACACCTGTGTCATTTCTGCTCAAAAAAGAACTTGCATATTGAACAAAAGTAACTTTAAGTCAAAATTTGTCAGGGGTATGAATAATTATGGGCTTAACTGTACATGTATAAAACTCGGAACACATATCTAACGTTCGGAGACGCACAAAAAAGTCTATTATGGCCATGTCCTAAACTCAACAGGAAGTCCGCCATTTGGAAGTGAAGGTGACATTTTGGCTCTAATTTTGCCATTTCCATGCCTCGAACTTTTGCGAACTCCTCATTGGAATTTCATCGTACAAGCTTCATATTTGGTCAGTGTCAACTACACACCTGGGCCATGTTAAATTGCGGAGCTTTTGAGTTTTCGGGTTACTGTGAGGCCGTGGCGCCACGGCGAATTTCGATGACTCGCCATGAAAATCTTATTGCCTCTCGTTCTGTCATACATTGTCCGACCTTGACCAAAGTGGACACATATGATAAGGCTCCACCCCTGAACATATTTCAACTGCCATATTTGACATCAGGGACAGCGCCACCTAGTGGGAACAGGAAATGTCATGTTTTACACTTTGGGGTACAGTATTGTAATGGGTGACATCTGCAGCCTCAAATTTCTCCAGGAAAGCCTTAAGGAGTTGGTCTTGGGTTACAGAGAAAACTGTGAGTTTTCGCTGAAGGGTGTGACCCCAGCAGCATGGCGAACATTGAGGTCTCGCCATGAAGAAACAAATTAGTGTAACTCAATGAAATCCAATGTGATCAGTACCAGATTTACAGGGATGATGTCAGACCCGCCCTGAACAGATTGATATGCCCATTGTCAGGAATACGTAGAGCGCCACCTAGTGGCACCAGGAAATGTCATGTCTTTCATTTGTTGTACTGATTTTCACAGGTTCATCGTGGCCACCTCAAAAGCGGTGAATATCACCATCAGTCCCTCTTGATGCTTCAGTGAGAAAATTGTGACTATAAACTGAACGGCGCACCCTGGTGGCAACGCAGTTCACCATGAAAGATGAAGTGGCTTTTGAGGGGCTTGAAAAGTTTAAAAAGTCTTGAAATTTGGCGCACACCTCTAATGTGATGAGGGATTTCTTTTTATATGTTCATTTTCATTGAACAGCGCAAAATGGGTCCACAGCGCCCCCTACAAAATTTCAAAACAACAGCCCCTGCTCTGTGTTTTATGTATGAGTTTGAAACCTGGCAAGCTTATTGGAGATATCAAGATGTACAAAAAAGTCTCTTGGAGCAATATCCCAAATCCAACAGGAAGTCAGCCATTTTAAAATTAATGTGTAAATTTGGCGACATTTTCCCCTCTTTTCAGGCCTCATACTTTGACGAACTCCTCCAAGGGATTTCATTAGATTTACGCGATCTCCTGTGTGTGGAATCTAAAGACCTTTGTGATGTTAAATTGCGAAGCTTTTTACGTTCAGGGAAACGGGGTGGTCATGGCGGCACGTGGAGTTTCAATCACTCGCCAAAAAGCAGTAACCTGCTGTCGCTCAAAAACACAATGTCCAATCTCTCCCAAATGTTGCAGGCGTGATGAGACTCGATGAAAATTTACGTATTTTAATGTCCGTAGACATGTCCAGGGAAAATTGGCTCAGTAGCGCCACCTAGAAAAATGAGAAACGTGAGCCCCCGAGATGGGTATGACCTACATGTATAAAACTCGGAACACATACCTAACGTTCGGAGACGCACAAAAAAGTGTATTATGGCCATGTCCTAAACCCAACAGGAAGTCCGCCATTTGGAAGTGAAGGTGACATTTTGGCTCTAATTTTGCCATTTCCATGCCTCGAACTTTTGCGAACTCCTCATTGGAATTTCAACGTACAAGCTTCATATTTGGTCAGTGTCAACTACACACCTGGGCCATGTTAAATTGCGGAGCTTTTGAGTTTTCGGGATACGGTGAGGCCGTGGCGCCACGGCGAATTTCGATGACTCGCCATGAAAATCTTATTGCCTCTCGTTCTGTCATACATTGTCCGACCTTGACCAAAGTGGACACATATGATAAGGCTCCACCCCTGAACATATTTCAACTGCCATATTTGACATCAGGGACAGCGCCACCTAGTGGGAACAGGAAATGTCATGTTTTACACTTTTGGGTACAGTATTGTAATGGGTGACATCTGCAGCCTCAAATTTCTCCAGGAAAGCCTTAAGGAGTTGGTCTTGGGTTACAGAGAAAACTGTGAGTTTTCGCTGAAGGGTGTGACCCCAGCAGCATGGCGAACATTGAGGTCTCGCCATGAAGAAACAAATTAGTGTAACTCAATGAAATCCAATGTGATCAGTACCAGATTTTACAGGGATGAGGTCAGACCCGCCCTGAACAGATTGATATGCCCATTGTCAGGAATACGTAGAGCGCCACCTAGTGGCACCAGGAAATGTCATGTCTTTCATTTTGTTGTACTGATTTTCACAGGTTCATCGTGGCCACCTCAAAAGTGGTGAATATCACCATCAGTCCCTGTTGATGCTTCAGTGAGAAAATTGTGACTATAAACTGAACGGCGCACCCTGGTGGCAACGCAGTTCACCATGAAAGATGAAGTGGCTTTTGAGGGGCTTGAAAAGTTTAAAAAGTCTTGAAATTTGGCGCACACCTCTAATGTGATGAGGGATTTCTTTTATATGTTCCTTTTCCTTGAACAGCGCAAAATGGCTCCACAGCGCCCCCTACAAAATTTCAAAACAACAGCCCCTGCTCTGTGTTTTATGTATGAGTTTGAAACCTGGCAAGCTTATTGGAGATATCAAGATGTACAAAAAGTCTCTTGGAGCAATATCCCAAATCCAACAGGAAGTCAGCCATTTTAAAATTAATGTGTAAATTTGGCGACATTTTCCCCTCTTTTCAGGCCTCATACTTTGACGAACTCCTCCAAGGGATTTCATTAGATTTACGCGATCTCCTGTGTGTGGAATCTAAAGACCTTTGTGATGTTAAATTGCGAAGCTTTTACGTTCAGGGAAACGGGGTGGTCATGGCGGCACGTGGAGTTTCAATCACTCGCCAAAAAGCAGTAACCTGCTGTCGCTCAAAAACACAATGTCCAATCTCTCCCAAAGGTCGCAGGCGTGATGAGACTCGAGCTCGGAAATGTTTGTTATGCCATTTGTCAGTAATGGTTAGAGCGCCACCTAGTAGGACGACTATAATAATGGTTGAATGAGATGAAATTTTAGCTGGTGGTTAAATGCATGAATTCCATCAATGTGACATCAGATCGGAAGCGCTGGTTTTAGGTGTTGGGCTTGGCTGGACGCGCCGGGGGTGCGAGGGCCCTCATATCGCTGCTTGCAGCTTTAATTATTATTATTATTATTAGGGCCCGAGCACAAAAGTGCGAAGGCCCTATTGTATCTGCTCTGTTCCTTATTATTATTATTATTATTATTATTAGGGCCCGAGCACAAAAGTGCGAAGGCCCTATTGTATCTGCTCTGTTTCTTATTATTATTATTATTATTATTATTATTATTATTATTTCGGCAAATGAATCGGCCTTTTGAGGGCCTAAACATGCTCGAAAACTCATGAAATTTTGCACACGCGTCAGGTCTGGTGAAAATTTACGTATTTTAATGTCCGTAGACATGGCCAGGGAAAATTGGCTCAGTAGCGCCACCTAGAAAAATGAGAAACGCGAGCCCCCGAGATGGGTATGACCTACATGTATAAAACTCGGAACACATATCTAACGTTCGGAGACGCACATAAAAGTCTATTATGGCCATGTCCTAAACCCAACAGGAAGTCCGCCATTTGGAAGTGAAGGTGACATTTTGGCTCTAATTTTGCCATTTCCATGCCTCGAACTTTTGCGAACTCCTCATTGGAATTTCATCGTACAAGCTTCATATTTGGTCAGTCTCAACTACACACCTGGGCCATGTTAAATTGCGGAGCTTTTGAGTTTTCGGGTTACTGTGAGGCCGTGGCGCCACGGCGAATTTCGATGACTCGCCATGAAAATCTTATTGCCTCTCGTTCTGTCATACATTGTCCGACCTGGACCAAAGTGGACACATATGATAAGGCTCCACCCCTGAACATATTTCAACTGCCATATTTGACATCAGGGACAGCGCCACCTAGTGGGAACAGGAAATGTCATGTTTTACACTTTGGGGTACAGTATTGTAATGGGTGACATCTGCAGCCTCAAATTTCTCCAGGAAAGCCTTAAGGAGTTGGTCTTGGGTTACAGAGAAAACTGTGAGTTTTCGCTGAAGGGTGTGACCCCAGCAGCATGGCGAACATTGAGGTCTCGCCATGAAGAAACAAATTAGTGTAACTCAATGAAATCCAATGTGATCAGTACCAGATTTTACAGGGATGATGTCAGACCCGCCCTGAACAGATTGATATGCCCATTGTCAGGAATACGTAGAGCGCCACCTAGTGGCACCAGGAAATGTCATGTCTTTCATTTTGTTGTACTGATTTTCACAGGTTCATCGTGGCCACCTCAAAAGCGGTGAATATCACCATCAGTCCCTCTTGATGCTTCAGTGAGAAAATTGTGACTATAAACTGAACGGCGCACCCTGGTGGCAACGCAGTTCACCATGAAAGATGAAGTGGCTTTTGAGGGGCTTGAAAAGTTTAAAAAGTCTTGAAATTTGGCGCACACCTCTAATGTGATGAGGGATTTCTTTTATATGTTCATTTTCCTTGAACAGCGCACAATGGCTCCACAGCGCCCCTACAAAATTTCAAAACAACAGCCCCTGCTCTGTGTTCTATGTATGAGTTTGAAACCTGGCAAGCTTATTGGAGATATCAGATGTACAAAAAAGTCTCTTGGAGCAATATCCCAAATCCAACAGGAAGTCAGCCATTTTAAAATTAATGTGTAAATTTGGCGACATTTTCCCCTCTTTTCAGGCCTCATACTTTGACGAACTCCTCCAAGGGATTTCATTAGATTTACGCGATCTCCTGTGTGTGGAATCTAAAGACCTTTGTGATGTTAAATTGCGAAGCTTTTTACGTTCAGGGAACGGGGTGGTCATGGCGGCACGTGGAGTTTCAATCACTCGCCAAAAAGCAGTAACCTGCTGTCGCTCAAAAACACAATGTCCAATCTCTCCCAAAGGTCACAGGCGTGATGAGACTCGAGCTCGGAAATGTTGTTATGCCATTTGTCAGTAATGGTTAGAGCGCCACCTAGTGGGACGACTATAATAATGGTTGAATGAGATGAAATTTTAGCTGGTGGTTAAATGCATGAATTCCATCAATGTGACATCAGATCGGAAGCGCTGGTTTTAGGTGTTGGGCTTGGCTCGACGCGCCGGGGTGCGAGGGCCCTCATATCGCTGCTTGCAGCTCTAATTATTATTATTATTATTATTATTATTATTATTATTTCGGCAAATGAATCGGCCTTTTGAGGGCCTAAACATGCTCGAAAACTCATGAAATTTGCACACGCGTCAGGTCTGGTGAAAATTTACGTATTTTAATGTCCGTAGACATGTCCAGGGAAATTGGCTCAGTAGCGCCACCTAGAAAAATGAGAAACGCGAGCCCCCGAGATGGGTATGACCTACATGTATAAAACTCGGAACACATATCTAACGTTCGGAGACGCACATAAAAGTCTATTATGGCCATGTCCTAAACCCAACAGGAAGTCCGCCATTTGGAAGTGAAGGTGACATTTTGGCTCTAATTTTGCCATTTCCATGCCTCGAACTTTTGCGAACTCCTCATTGGAATTTCATCGTACAAGCTTCATATTTGGTCAGTGTCAACTACACACCTGGGCCATGTTAAATTGCGGAGCTTTGAGTTTTTGGGTTACTGTGAGGCCGTGGCGTCACGGCGAATTTCGATGACTCGCCATGAAAATCTTATTGCCTCTCGTTCTGTCATACATTGTCCGACCTTGACAAAGTGGACACATATGATAAGGCTCCACCCTGAACATATTTCAACTGCCATATTTGACACCAGGGACAGCGCCACCTAGTGGGAACAGGAAATGTCATGTTTTACACTTTGGGGTACAGTATTGTAATGGGTGACATCTGCAGCCTCAAATTTCTCCAGGAAAGCCTTAAGGAGTTGGTCTTGGGTTACAGAGAAAACTGTGAGTTTTCGCTGAAGGTGTGACCCCAGCAGCATGGCGAACATTGAGGTCTCGCCATGAAGAAACAAATTAGTGTAACTCAATGAAATCCAATGTGATCAGTACCAGATTTACAGGGATGATGTCAGACCCGCCCTGAACAGATTGATATGCCCATTGTCAGGAATACGTAGAGCGCCACCTAGTGGCACCAGGAAATGTCATGTCTTTCATTTTGTTGTACTGATTTTCACAGTTCATCGTGCCACCTCAAAAGCGGTGAATATCACCATCAGTCCTCTTGATGCTTCAGTGAGAAAATTGTGACTATAAACTGAACGGCGCACCCTGGTGGCAGCGCAGTCACCATGAAAGATGAAGTGGCTTTTGAGGGGCTTGAAAAGTTTAAAAAGTCTTGAATTTGGCGCACACCTCTAATGTGATGAGGGATTTCTTTTATATGTTCATTTTCCTTGAACAGCGCAAAATGGCTCCACAGCGCCCCCTACAAATTTCAAAACAACAGCCCTGCTCTGTGTTTTATGTATGAGTTTGAAACCTGGCAAGCTTATTGGAGATATCAAGATGTACAAAAAAGTCTCTTGGAGCAATATCCCAAATCCAACAGGAAGTCAGCCATTTTAAAATTAATGTGTAAATTGGCGACATTTTCCCCTCTTTTCAGGCCTCATACTTGACGAACTCCTCCAAGGGATTTCATTAGATTTACGCGATCTCCTGTGTGTGGAATCTAAAGACCTTTGTGATGTTAAATTGCGAAGCTTTTTACGTTCAGGGAAACGGGGGGTCATGGCGGCACGTGGAGTTTCAATCACTCGCCAAAAAGCAGTAACCTGCTGTCGCTCAAAAACACAATGTCCAATCTCTCCCAAAGGTCGCAGGCGTGATGAGACTCGAGCTCGGAAAGTTTGTTATGCCATTTGTCAGTAATGGTTAGAGCGCCACCTAGTGGACGACTATAATAATGGTTGAATGAGATGAAATTTTAGCTGGTGGTTAAATGCATGAATTCCATCAATGTGACATCAGATCGGAAGCGCTGGTTTAGGTGTTGGGCTTGGCTGGACGCCGGGGTGCGAGGCCCTCATATCGCTGCTTGCAGCTTTAATTAGGGCCCGAGCACCGAGAGTGCGAAGGCCCTATTGTATCTGCTCGTTTCTTATTATT